>NC_044986.1:67083767-67205223 GCF_008728515.1 Papio anubis
TGGGTTCAAGCAAGTCTCCTGCCTCAGCCCCAGGCTGGTCTCAAACTCCTGGCCTCAAGTGATCTGCCTGCCTCGGCCTCCCAAATTGCTGGGATTACAGGCATGAGCCACTGCCCCCGGCTTGAGATTTTCTTGGGCATCTCCCCACAGCTGGCCTTCTTCACACCCTTGTATTTTTGTTTCCTATAGCTGGAAAATAAATGTTTTCTTTTTAAAAAATTGAGACTTATGTATCATAAGACTTACCCTTTAAAGGTGTAAGATTCAGTGGCATTAAGAACATTCAGAATGTTACACAATCATCATCACTATCTAGTTGCAGAATATTTTTACTATCCCAAAAAGAAACCTACTAATTAGTACTCATTCCCCCTTTGCTCCTCCCCCATCCTATCCCCAAGGCAACTGTTAATCTACTTTCTCTCTCTATGGATTTGCCTATTCTTGACATTTCACTTAAGTGGAATCGTACAAGATGTAGCTTGTTTGTTTAGCTTCTTTTACTTAGCATAATCCTTTCAAAATTCATCTATGTTGCAGAATTTATCAGTATTTTTCTTGATATTTCTGAATAATACTTCATGGTATGGTTACACCTCATAAGTTGATGGGGTGTTTCTATTTTCTGATTATTATGAACAATGGGGCTATGAACATTCATATATATGTTTTGTGTGAACATACATTTTCATTGCTCTTGGCTATGTTACTGGAAGTGGAATTGCTGGGTCTTACAGTAATTCTAGGTTTGACATTTGGAGCAATTGCCAAACTGTTTTCCAAAGCAGCTGCACCACTTCACATTCCCACCAAAAGTGTACGAGAGTTCTAGTTTTTCCACAGCCTAGCCAACTATCTTAGTCAGTCTGTTTGAGCTACTATAACAAACTGCCTTAGACTGGGTAATTTATAAACAATAGAGATTTATTGCTCATAGTTCTAGAGGCTGGGAAGTCTAAGATCAAGACACCCACAGATTCAGTGTCTGGTGAGGGCTCACTCACTCCGTCATAGATGGCACCTTCTTGTTGTATCCTTACATGTGAGAAGGGACAAACAAACTCTCTTGAGGCTTCTTTTATAAGGGCACTCATCCCATTTCTTAGGGTAGAGCCTTCATGACCTAATTATCTCTAAATGCCCCATTTCCTAATACCATATTGGGAATTAGGTTTCACCATATAGATTCAGGGGCTGGGGGACACAAAAATTCAAAACCATAGCATTGTCTTTTTGATTGTAGCCATCTTAGTGGGTGTGAAGTGACATCTCATTATGGTTTTGATTTATGTTTCCCTAAGGACTAATGTCAAACACAGTTTCATGTACGTATTGGTAATTTTGTATATGTTATTTGGAGAAATGTTTATTCAAATACTTTGCCCATATTTTATTTCAGTTATTTGTCTTTTTATTGAGTTGTAATTTTTTAACGTATTCTGGATACTAGATCCTTATTAGATATATGATTTGCAAAAACTTTTTCCCACTCTGTAGGTTGTCTTTTCACTTTTTTGATAAGGTTCTTTGATGCACCAAAGTTTCAAATTTTGATAAATTTCAATTTATTTATTTTTTTGCTGTGCTTTTGGTGTCATATCTAAGAAACAGTTGCCTAATATGAAGTTGTAAAGATTTGGGCCTATATTTTCTTCTAAGAGTCTTATAGTACAGTTGACCTTTGAACAAGACAGGTTTGAACTGTGCAGGTCCACATATATGTGGATTTCTTCCAATAAATATATTGGGAATTTTTTTGGAGATTTATAACAATTTGGAAAAACTCACAGATGAACAATGTGGCTTAGAAATATTGAAAAAAAATAAGAAAAAGTTAGGTGTATCATGAACGCATAAAATGTATGTAGATACCAGTCTATTTTATTATTTATAACCATAAAATATACACAAATCTGTTATAAAAAGTTAAAATTTATCAAAACTTACAAATACAAACACAGACCTTATAAGGAACCAGAGTTGAGAGAAATGTAAACAAATGTAAAGATACAGTATTAAATCATAACTGCTTAAAAACAACTGTAGTTCATGCTGTGCTATTGTGATAACTGCATAGCTACCTCCTGTTGCTATTGCAGTGAGACCAAGTGTGAGTATCTGCTTAAAACACCATGTGATACTAATCACTCTGTGTGGGCAGCTCATCTCTCCAAAAAGTGATCTCTTGGCCAGGTGCAGTGGCTCATGCCTGTAATCCCAGCACTTTGGGAGACCAAGGCAGGAGGATCACTTGAGCCCAGGAGTTTGAGACCAGCCTGGGCAACATAAGGAGACCCTGTTTCTACAAAAAATAAAAACAGCCAGGTGGTGGCACAGATCTGTGGTCCCAGCTACTAGTGAGGCTGAGGTGAGAGGATTACTTGAGCCCAGGACGTTGAGGTTGCTTCTGCCATGATCATGCCACTGCACTTTTTTTTTTTTTTTGCAGTGGGGACAAGATCTAACTCTGTTGCCTATACTGAGTGAGAATCTCTCTGATTCTCATGTTTTGTTTTGTTTTTAATTACGTTTAGTGCAATATCATAAATCTTGAATAACACCAGGGGACCCATATGAAGTGCCACTAGAGATGCTGGAGGTGTTCCCAAGTATTAGAGAAAAGTCATTACATTACAATAAAAAGTTGAATTGCTTCATATGTACCGTAGATTGAGGTCTGCAGTTGTGGTTGTCCAGCATTTCAAGACAAATGAATCCAGGATAAGGGCTGTTGTAAAAAAAAAAAAAAAAAAAAAAAAAAAAAAAAAAATTAGCAAAATTGTTGCTGCAGCCACACCAACAGGCATAAAAACTGCACTTGTTTTGAAATACCCTTGTATTTGGCCGGGTGCGGTGGCTCACGCCTGTAATCCCAGCACTTTGGGAGGCCGAGGTGGGCGGATCACGAGGTCAGGAGATTGAGACCATCCTGGCTAACACAGTGAAACCCCATCTCTACTAAAAATACAAAAAATTAGCCGGGCATGGTGGTGGGCGCCTGTGGTCCCAGCTACTCAGGAGGCTGAGGCAGGAGAATGGCATGAACCCAGGAGGCAGAGCTTGCAGTGAGCCGAGATTGTGCCACTGCGCTCCAGCCTGGGTGAGAGCGAGACTCCGTCTCAAAAAAAAAAAAAAAAAAAAAGAAATACCCTTGTATTTAATATTTAAAATTCAGCTTTTATGTGGGTGCAGGATTGCTGTAATAAAGACATACCTATAAACTCTAATATGATTCAAGAAAAAGCAAAGACATTATATGACAACTGAAAGCAAAAAGAAGGTGAAGGATCAAAAGCTGGAGATTAATAGCAGCAAAGGATGGTTGGATAATCTTAGAAAGAGGTTTGGCTTAAGAAATGTCAAGATGACAGGAAGAGGAGCTTCTGTTGATCAAAAGGCAGCAGACGACTTCCCAGATACCTTTAAGAAAATCATCGTGGAGGCTGGGAATGGTGGCTCACACCTGTAATCTCAGCACTTTGGGAGACCGAGGAGGAAGGATGGCTTGAGCTTAGGAATTTGAGACCAGCCATGGCAACATAGTGAGACCTCATCTCCACTAAAACCAAAAATAATTAGCCAGGCATGGTGGCATGCATCTATAGTCCTAGCTACTTAGGAGGCTGAGGCAGAAGGGTCACTTGAGCTGTGAGGTCAGGGCTGCAGTGAGCCGTGATCACACCATCGCACTCTAGCCTGGGCGACAGAGTGAGATGCTGCTTCAAAAAAGAAAAAGGGGGGAAAAAAAAGGGAAAGAAAATCATTGTGGAGAAAGGAAATCTGTCTGGGAAGAATTTTTTTTTTTTTTTTGAGACAGAGTCTCACTGTGTCACCCAGGCTGGAGTGCAGTGGTGATCTTGGTTCACTGCAACGTCCACCTCCCGGTTCAAAAGGTTCTCCTGCCTCAGTCTCCCAAGCAGCCGGGATTACAGGCATGTGCCACCATGCCCGGCTAATTTTGTATTTTTAGTATAGACGGGGTTTCTCCACGTTGGTCAGGCTGGTCTCGAACTCCTGACCTCAGGTGATCTGTCTGCCTTGGCCTCCTAAAGTGCTGGGATTATAGGCATGAGCCACTGTGCCTGGCCTTGGAAGGTTTTTAATGAAGACAAAAGTGCCCTATTCTTTTCCCACAAAGGACGTATGTTAGTAAGGAGAAAACTCAGCATCAGGATTTACTCTAGGAAGGGATAAACTAACTCTACTATTTTGTGCAAATGCAGTCAGACATATGATCGGGACTGCCTTTATCTATAAGGCTGCTAACCCCTGTGCCATGAAGAGAAAAGAAAAACACCAGCTGCCAGTCTTTGATTGTACAACAAGAAGGCTTGGACAATGAGAACCCTTTCTGGATTGGTTCCACTGATGCTTTGTCCCTGAAGTTAGGAAACGTCTTGCCAGTAAAGACTGTCTTTTAAAGTTCTTTTGATATTGGACAATATTCCTGGCCACCCAGAACCCCATCAGTTCAACACTGAAGGTATTGAAATAGTGTACTTGCTCCCAAATACGTCTCTAATTCAGCCTCTAGATCAGGTGGCCATAAGAACATTTAAGGCTCATTACATGCCACAATATATGGAATAAAGGACTGTCAACGTGATGGAAGAAAACCAAGGCAGAGGGAATGTCACGAATATCTGGGAGGATTACACCATTAAAGATGTCATCATTGCTACAGAAAAAGCTGTGAAAGCCATCAAGCCTGAATCAATAAATTCCTGCTGGAGAAAACTGTGTCCAGATGTTGTGCATGACTTCGTAGGATTTATGACAGAGCCAATCAAGGAACTCAAAACAGAGATTGTGGTTGTGGCAAAAAGGTCGGGGGATGGTGGTGAAGGGTTTCAAGATATGGATCTTGAAGAAATTCAAGAGCTAATAGACGCTACATCGGAGGAATTAATAGAAGATGACTCGATGGAGATGAATGCTTCCAAACCACTGCAAGATGATGAGGAGGAAGACACAGAACAAATAGTGCCAGAAACAAACTGACATTAGACAATCTGGCAGAAGGATTCCAATTATTCAAGACTGCTCTTGACTTTTACAACAGGGACATTCTACAGGCACTGAAACTAAAGCAAAGGGTGGAAGGTGTGGGACCATATAGAAACATGTTTAGAGAAATAAAAAAGCAAAAAAGTCATATCAAAATTAGGATGTATTTCTGTAAAGACACTGAGTGTGCCTTCCTTTCCTGCCTCCCCTTCCACCTCCTCCATCTCTTCTGCCTCTGCCACCCGAGACAGCAAGATCAACCCCCTCCCTTTCTTCAGCCTACTCAACATGAAGATCAAGAAGATGAAGACATTTATGATGATACACTTCTATTAAATGAATAGTAAATACATATGCTTTTTCTTATTATTATCTTTACATTTCCTTTCTCTAGCTTCCTTTATGGTAACAATATAGTATATAATATACACGACGTACAAAATATGTGTTAATCGCCTGTGTATGTTAACAGTAAGGCTTCTGGTCACCACCTAATCACCTCTTAAAAGTGCCACCTGGTCCCACCTCTTTTTTTTTTTTTTTTTTTTTTTTAAATTTGAGACAGAATCTTACTCTGTCACCCAGGCTGGAGTACAGTGGCACGATTCGCCTCACTGTAACCTCCGCCTCTCAGGTTCAAGCAATTGTCCTGTCTCAGCCTCCTGAGCAGCTGGGACTATAGGCATGCACCACCACACCCGGCTAATTTTTCTGTTTTTAGTAGTTTTACCATGTTAGCCAGGCTAGTCTAAAACTCCTGACCTCAAGTGATCTGCCTGCCTCAGCCTCCCAAAGTGCTGGGATTACAGGGGTGAGCCACTGCGCCCGGCTTGGTCCCACCTCTTATACTGTCCCAATGACAATTAAATTCCGACATGAGTTTTGGAGGTGACACGCAAACCATAGCAGTCCTGAAGACCGGAGGTGCAGCACGCCATACAGGGCCACATGGGAAAGATGCCAGTGAGGGCAGGAGGCAGAAGACAGGAGCAAGGGACAGACTGGGACCAGAGTCTTTCCTTGGGAGAGGGAAGGCAAGGCAGGATGAACAGTTTAGGATTGGCCGTGTTGAACCATTTCAGTGGGCTTTGGGCTCTAGGGGTGTACCCAGTCGTCTGGCACCTGGCCCCGGGATGAGTAAGGCAGAGGAATGAGTAAGGCAGAGGCGTGGCTCTGCATTGGCTAGTCTGCATTTAAAAGACACACTCCCGGCAGGGCCCTTTGCTGTCTTTTAGAATTGGCTAACTAATTGGAGGGGCAGTCTCTCCCCAGTTAGAAATGTTTTTTTTTCCTTTGTTTTTATTTTAAATTTGATTTTTAGGATGTCAAAATATTATAATATTGTTATATATAAAGTTTTGGTGCCGCAAAAGGAATAGCACTCGAATATAAAATTTTCCTTTTAATTCTCAGCAAGGCAAGTTACTTCTATATAGAAGGGTGTGCCCTTACAGATGGAACAATGGTGAGCACACACTTGGACAAGGGAAGGGAAAGGGTTCTTATCCCTGACGCATGTGGCCCCTGCTGCTGTATCATTCCCCTATTGGCTAGGGTTAGACCGCACAGGCTAAACTAATTCCAATTGGCTAATTTAAAGAGAATGACGGGGTGAATGCTTTGGTGGGAGCAGGTAGCAGGTAACTGGAATGAGTTAAGGTGGAGCAGGTGATTGGAATGTAGGGTGGAGCAGGTGATCAGAATGAGTCAGGGTGGAGTAGGTAATTGGAATGAGTCAGGGTGGGGTAGGTAATCGAAAAAGGCTGCTTTAAGAGGAAGTTAAGTTTAAAAGTAGAAGGCAAAGAATTGCCAGTATTGACATATTAATTATTTGAAAAGAAATTTAGAACTCATATCTAACAATATGCAGAAAATTTAAAACATTTACACTAAAGTTTATTTCTGGATTCTCATTTCATTTTTTTTTTTGTCACTCAGGCTGGGGTACAGTGTCGTGATCTCAGTTCACTGTAACCTCTGCCTCCCAGGTTCAAGTGATTTGCCTGCCTTAGCCTTTCAAGTAGCTGGGATTACAGGAGTGTGCCACCACATCCAGCTGATTTTTGTATTTTTAGTAGAAATGGAGTTTTACCATGTTGGCCAGGCTGGTCTTGAACTCCTGACCTCAAGCGGTCTGCTTGCCTCCACCTCCCAAAGTGCTGGGATTACAGGCATAAGCCTGGCCTGGATTTTCATTTCTATCCCATTGATCTTCTATGTTTATCCTTTGGCAATACCACAAAGTCTTAGTTATGATAGCAGAAAATCCGTTTATTTATTTATTTTTGAGGCAGGGTCTCGTTTTGTCACCCAGGCTGGGGTGCAGTGGCGCCATCATAGCTCACTGCACATTCTATGGGGTCTCTCTTCAAACTCTTGGCCTCAAAGGATTCTCCCATCTTGACTTCCCTCAGTGCTGGGATTATAGGCCCAACCCACTGTGCCTGGCCAGAAAATCAATTTAATCTGTTAAAAAACAAATGAACACACACACACACACACACACACACACACACACACACACACGCGTTCCTACAAAATATAACTCTAGGCCTAAACTGTGGGTTTCAGCCAAATATTTAGGGGCAATGTAACATTAATCTTACCTAAAACTTTCTGGGGAAAACAGTTCCCAATTCACTTTATGAGGTCAGAATCACTTTGATCACAAAACTTCACAAGAATATTACAAAACATAAAAATTACAGGTCAGTCTCTCTCATAATCATAGATGTAAAAATTCCAAAAATATTTTAGCAAATTAAATCCAGCAGTATATACAAAAGATAGTAAGACATGGCAAAGCTAGGTTTATTCCAGCTTTGGAATGGATGCAAGGATGGTTTATTATTTGGGAATGAATCAACATAATTTATCATATAACAGAAAAAAGGATAAAAACATCATATGATAATCTCAGTAGATGTAGACAAAACATGTGATAAAATTCAATACTCTTTCATGATTAAAAAACTCAACAGTTTAAGAGTGAGAATTACAGGTAGCATCATACTTGAAGGTGAAATATTAAATCATTTTTCTTGGAAAATAGAATAGGACCAGGGGACCTACTTTCACCAGTTATATTCAACAGGCACTGGGTTGCAGCCAGTATAAGCAAGAAAAGGAAATAAAGGCCTATGATTGGAAAGAAATAAAACAATCATTTTTTGAAGATGACATATTGAGTAAATTGAGAAAGGAAAGAATCTAATAAAAATGATTCAGTTAATAAGTAAATTAGTAATGCCACTGGATTAAAAGTCGACATACCAGCAACAATCATAAAATGAAATACAAAGAAGGATTCAATTTATGGGAGCATCATAATACAACAAATTCCTAGGGATAAGTTTAATGAAGGATGACTGCTATACAAAAGCTCCAAAACACGTACCGAGGGAAATCATGTAAGGGAGAGATATGTCAACATTCGTGAATTAGAAAATTCAAGGTGTAGACAAGTCATTGCTCCCTAATTTGATCTGCATTTGTAATGCAATCCCAATAAAAACCCTAAGATTCTGTTATGGAAATGTACATGCAAATTCTAAAATTTATAGAAAACGCAAAGAGCCAAGGCTAGTCAAGAATAAATAGAAACTAAGTTGGAATGGAGAACTTGTAGCACCAAATATAAAGACTTGTTGTAAAGTTACAATAACTAAGTCAGTGTGGTATTAGCATAAATATAGAAAAATAGGCCAATGGACTGAATAAGATCCAGAAACAAATACCCACATATGGTCACCAGAATGGTGACATACAAGTCACTGAAATGCAATGAAAGAATGTTCTTTTCAATAAATGGTAGATGAAATTTGGATCCCAGAGAGGAAAAAGATGTATCTTGAATCTCACTGTACCCCATATGAAGTAAATTCCAGCTGGATGTAGAACTAAATGTGAAAAACAACAAATCCATAAGAAAAAGGCAAAAAGCGGCCGGGTGTGGCAGCTCACGCCTGTAATCCAGCACTTTGGGAGGTGGAGGTGGGTGGATCACTTGAGCCGAGGAGCTTAAGACCAGCCTGGGCAACATAGGGAGGTTCCATCTCTACAAAAAATACAAAAATTAGCCGGGCTTGGTGGTGCATGCCTGTAGTCCCAGCACTAGGGAGGCTGAGGTAGGAGAATCACCTGAGTCCTAGGAGGTTTGAGGCTGCAGTGAGCCTGCCTCAGCCTCTCAAGCAGCTGGGATTACAGGAGTGTGCCACCACGTCCAGCTAATTTTTGTATTTTTAATGGAAATGGGGTTTCACCATGTTGGCCAGGCTGGTCTTAAACTCCTGACCTCAAGCGCTCTGCTTGCCTCCACCTCCCAAAGTGCCGCTGCACCCAGTCTGGGCAACAGAGTGAGACCCTATCTAAAAACAAACAAACAAACAAACAGAAAAAGAAAAAGGAGGCAAAAAACATCAAAATGTTTAAGTAACTATTTGGTAATGTTTTTAAAAGGTAAACATACATATACCTATGAGTAAACAGTGCCACTGCTGCCCCCATAGAAATAATTGCTCATGTCCAGCAAAGGATATAGACAAGACTGGTCACGGCAGTGCTGTGCATAAATAGCCCAAATGGAAACAACCCAAATGCCCATAAACAATAGGATGGGTGAATAAATGATAGAATATTCACGCAGTGGAATTCTATACAGCAGCAAAAAAATGATGAATGACTGATACAAGAGACAAGTATGGATGAATCTCACATAAAAATGTTGAGTTCGAGACCAGCCTGGCCAACATAGTGAAACCCTGTCTCTACTAAAAATACAACAAATTAGCCAGGTGTGGTGGCGGGCTCCTGTAATGCCAGCTACCTGGGAGGCTGAAGCAGGAGAATAGTTTGAACCCAGGAGGTGGAGGTTGCAGTGAGTCGAGATCATACCATTGCACTCCAGCCCGGGCAACAGTGTGAGACTCCGTCTAAAAAAAAAAAAAAAATGTTGAGTGAACAAAACCAGACACAACAGAATACAAACTGTATGATACCATGTAAATGAAATTCAAAATGGGGAAAATTAATCTATGGCAACAGAAGTCAGAAGTCAGAAGACTGGTTATTTTGTGAAGCAGTGTTAGGAATGGAGAGGGTAGGTACATGGAGGGGCTTTCTGGGCAGCTTATGATCCTTCCTTCCTCCCTTCCTCTCTCTCTCTTTCTCTTTCTCTCTCCGTCCCTTCTCTCTCTCTCTCTCTCTCTCTTTCTCCCTCCCTCCCTCCTCTCTCCCCTTCCTTCCTTCCTTCCTTCCTTCCTTCCTTCCTTCCTTCCTTCCTTCCTTCCTTCCTTCCTTCCTTCCTTCCTTCCTTCTTTCCTTCCTTCCTTCCTTCCTTCATTCCTTCCTTCCTTCCTTCCTTCCTTCGTTTTTTACAGGGTCTTGTTCTGTTGCCCAGGTTACAGTGCAATGATGCAATCATGGCTCACTGCAGCCTTGAACTGGGCTCAAGTGATTGTCCCACCTCAGCCTCCCAAGTAGCAGGGACCACAGGCAAGTGCCACCATGCCCAACTAATTTGTAAATATTTTTGTAGAGTTGGCACCTCCCTACTGGTCTTAAACTCCTGGGCTCAAGGGATCCTTCCACCTTAGGTTCCCAAAGTGCTGGGATTACAGGGGTGAGCCACCGCACCCCACCTGATGCCTTATTTCTTGATCTGGGAAGGGGTGATATGGATTACGTGCATGTATTTCTTATATTCTTTGAGCACATACTTACTTGTGTCCACTTTTCAGCATGTATGTTGCACTTCAATAAGGAAGTTTACTGTCTATAAAGAGATCTTATACTTACAGGTACTGAACTATTTACGATTTTTCTTAAAATAATCCAGTGAGAGGTAGAGTGTGTGAGTGTGTATGTGCAGGGGTGTGGGAAATATATAAATGAAGATTGGCCACAGCTTTATTATTATTATTTAGTGACAGAGTCTCGCTCTGTTGCTCAGGCTGGGGTGTAGTAGTGCAATCATAGCTCACGACAACCTTGAACTCCTGGGTCTCAAGTGATCCTCCACACCCAGCTAATTTTTTTATTTTTTGTAGAGATGGGGTCTTGGGTCTTGCCATCTTGCCCAGGCTGGTCTTGAACTCCTAGCCTCAGGTAATCCTCCTGCCTTAGTCTCCCAAAATGCTGGGGTTACAGGTGTGAGCCACTGTGCCCAGCCTTGCAAGTTAACTATTAAATCTGGGTTATGACTTATACATGAAGCATAATTATACTCTGCTTTTATTATATTTGAAATTTTTCATCATTAAAGATTAAAAGCTAAAGGCAAAAACTCTTAGGAGGCTGAGGTGGGAGGATTGCTTGAGCCCAGGAGTTCAAGTCCAGCTTATCTTTGAGGAAACTAAAAAAGCAAAAAGGCCCAAGCATCAGGTTTAGCAAGAAACGTGGTGGGGATGTAATTTGTGTATCGACCATATTGGAGAGCAGGGCAGACCATTAGAAGTGTCATTTGCTGGAAGATTCCTATGGGAGAATGTGTTCAAGTCTGGACGCTCACCCCTGGGACCAGGGGCTGGAGAGGTATGTACAAAGAGAGTTGAAGATAGAGCCCTGCTCCAGAAGGTAGTCGCTGAGTACCCCGGGAACCACAAAACTCTCTCTCAAAGGGCAAAACTTCAAGCTATTAGGAATCATTCTGCCTTCATTTTCATAGTCAAGCTTTTCTTCTCACTGTTTGTGCTCACTGCAGAATCAGCCCATCCAGCCCTGTGGCTTCATCACCATCCAGAGGTTGATGGCTCTCTGATCTCTTTCCAGCCCAGGGAGCACCCAGACCCAAGTGCTCAATGTGTGCTGGGTGCGGATTCCCTTGAGTGAGTCCCAGAAACCTCAAACTCACTTTATCCCAAACAAATTCTTTCCTTTCACATCTGACTGTCTCTTCCCCATTTTCAGGGGATGACTCCCACCCACTCCCAAGGGAAGAACCAATGAGAGCATCTCTATTTGCTTCTCTTCCTGATTGTCCTGCCCCCAGCAGCTGATAGGTGTTATCTAGTATATTCACCAACTTCTGGTTTGCAACTCTTTCCTAGACCTCTACCTCCTGGGTTGGATCGCCATCTTTCCCATGCCCTGTGACACAGCCCCTTGTGTGCTCAGACTCCTCCTCTGGCCAACCCCGTCCCATGCCCCCATCACCTGAGGTATAAACATGCAATTTGGGAAGGGTGCCAAGTAGAAGCCAGGCATCTAAAGGAAGGAGTAGCTCAGAACCAGGGAGCTGGCTGTGGGGGGTGGGTACATAGTGTGGAAATTTCAAATTTATTTTATTATTATTATTTTTTGAGGCAGAGTCTTGCTCTGTCACCCAGGCTGGAGAGCAGTGGTGTGATCACAGCTCACTGCAACCTCCACCTCACGGGTTCAAGTGATTCTTGTGCCTTAGCCTCCTGAGTAGCTTGCAATGATAGGCATGTACCACCATGCCTGACTAATTTTTGTATTTTTAGTAGAGATGGGGTTTCACCATGTCGCCCAGGTTGGTCTTGAACTCCTGGGCTCAAGTGATCTGCCCGCCTTGGCCTCCCAAAGTGCTGGAATTACAGGTGTGGGCCACCGTGCCTGGCCTAAAGATCAAGTTTTAAAATATGATTTTGAACATTGACTGGGAGCAGACATTGTGTTAAGCACTCAATGTGCATTATCTCATCTAATCTTTACCAGGACCCTACTACATAAGGTCACACAGTAAGTGGCAGAGGTGGGATTTGAACACAGGATGACTGAGTTCAGAACCCTTGCTCTTAACTACTAGGTGACTTCCTTTGCCACCTAGGGCTAGATCAGTTAGGGTGAAGTGCCAGGAATAATTCTTGCCTAACAGCCTCGGCCCTCTTGCCCCACATTTTCTGATCCTGCTTCTCATTTTGTAGATGAGGAAAATGAAACAGAGAGGTCTCAGAGCAAGCAGGAAGCATAGCTGGAACTGACACAGACTGCCCCCAGGAGTTTCCTGGGAGTGGTGATCCTATACGATGAATGTGGCACTGGCCAGGGAATCTGGAGACTTGGCTTCCAGGCTGGGTGCAATCATTTATGCAGGAACCAGTGATGCTGTGGAAGTCTCCTGAGTGTCCACTTCTCTGTCCATGCCCAAGTTAGCCCTTTCTACTGTCAGGGCTACAAAGGGTCAAAGTGCTGGAGCCTGTCCAAGTGCTCTAGGAACTGGGAAGCACCCGGTGTGTGAATAAAGGATCATGAGCAAACTTTACAGAGTCCTTACTGCTGTCCAGCACAGCCTCACTGAAAAGGAAGGATGGTTGCCCTGAGTGCCCAGAGTAAAGGCTAGACCTGCAGGTAGAAGAGAGGCCAACTTGAACTTAGGGTAAGAAACAAAGGTTTTTTTGTTTGTTTGTTTTGTTTTTTGTTTTTTGAAACAGAGTCTGGCTGTTGTAGCCCAGGCTGGAGTGTAATGGCATGATCTCGGCTCACTGCAACCTCTGCCTCCTGGGTTCAAGCGATTCTCCTGCCTCAGCCTCCCGAGTAGCTAGGATTACAGGAATGTACCACTGTGCCTAGCTAATTTTTGTATTTTTAGTAGAGACAGAGTTTCGCCATGTTGGCCAGGCTGGCCTTGAACCCCTGGCCTCAGGTCATCCTCCTGCCTCAGCCTCCCAAAGGGCTGGGATTACAGATGTGAGCCACCATGCCCGGCCTATTATCTTGTTTTTCATGCCACATATATAAAGGAAATTTGTTTGTCAATTGCATCATTCTTGCTATGAACTCTCATCATACCTTTTACATTTAAAAGTCATCTGGCACAAATTAACTACAATCATTTTTTTTTTTAATAGGTCGGGCATGGTGGCTTATGCTTGTAATCCCATCACTTTGGGAGGCCAAGGCGGGAGGACCACTTGAGGTCAGGAGTTTGAGACCAGCCTGACCAACATGATGGAACCTTATCTCTACCAAAAAATTACAAAAATTAGCTGGGCATGGTGGCGTGCTCCTGTAGTCCCAGCTAGTCAGGAGGCTGAGATGGGAGGATTGCCTGAACCTGAGAGGTAGAGATTGCACCACTGTACTCAAGCCTAGGCGACAGAGACCCTGTCTTAAAAAAAAAAAAAAAAAAAAAAAAAAAAAAAGAAAGAAAGAAAGAAAAGAAAAAAAGAAAAAGTGAAAATAATTGTCTCATTATAAAATAAGCTCCCTTGGGAGGTAGTGAGCTTTGCATCACTGGGGAGATGCAGAGAGCTGCTGACACCTGTGCACTGGGGAGAGGAGTAGGCAGGGGTGGAGTATGTGCACTGCGGGAGAAATGGGGCAGGTCAGACCAGTGCATGCTGAGATTCTACTTTTCGGAGACTCTGCTTCTAACTGTAAAGTGGAGTTCTGAGATTTTAGACCCTTTTACATTTTTTAAAAATTATTATTTTTTAAATTATACTTTAAGTTCTGGGGTACATGTGCACAATGTGCAAGTTTGTTACATAGGTATACATGTGCCATGTTGGTTTGCTGCACTCATCAACTCGTCATTTACATTAGGTATTTCTCCTAATGCTATCCCTCCCCCAGCCTCCGACCCCCGATAGGCCCTGATATGTGATGTTCCCACGTTGTGTCCATGTGTTCTCATTGTTCAACTCCCACCTATGAGTGACAACAAGCAGTGTTTGGTTTTCTGTCCTTGCGATAGTTTTCTTAGAATGACGGTTTCCAGCTTCATCCATGTCCCTGCAAAGGACATGAACTCATCCTTTTTTATGGCTGCATAGTATTCCATGGTGTATATGTGCCACATTTTCTTAATCCAGTCTATCATTGATGGACATTTGGGTTGGTTCCAAGTCTTTGCTATTGTGAATAGTGTCGCAGTAAATATACATGTGCATGTGTCATTATTGTAGAATGACTTATAATCCTTTGGGTATATGCCCAGTAATGGGATTGCTGGGTCAAATGGTATTTCTAGTTCTAGATCCTTGAGGAATCGCCATACTGTCTTCCACAATGGTTGAACTAATTTACATTCCCACCAACTGTGTAAAAGCATTCCTATTTCTCCACATCCTCTCCAGCATCTGCTGTTTCCTGACTTTTTAATGATTGCCATTCTAACTGGCATGAGATGATGTCTCATTGTGGTTTTGATTTGCATTTCTCTGATGACCAATGATGATGAGCATTTTTGCATATGTCTGTTGACTGCATAAATGTCTTCTTTTGAGAAGTGTCTGTTCATATCCTTTGCCCACTTTTTGATTTTTTTTTTTTTCTTGTAAATTTGTTTAAGTTCTTTGTAGATTCTGGGTATTAGCCCTTTGTCAGATGGATAGATTGCAAAAATTTTCTCCCATTCTGTAGGTTGCCTGTTCACTCTAATAATAGTTTCTTTTGCTGTGCAGAAGCTCTTTAGTTTAATTAGATCCCATTTGTCTATTTTGGCTTTTGTTGCCATTGCTTTTGGTGTTTTAGTCATGAAGTCCTTGCCCATGCCTATGTCCTGAATGATATTGCCTAGATTTTCTTCTAGGGTTTTTATGGTATTAGGTCTTACATTTACATTTAAGTCTTTAATCCATCTTGAGTTAATTTTTGTGTATGGTATAAGAAAGGGATCCAGTTTCAGCTTTCTATGTATGGCTAGCCAGTTTCCCAGAACCATTTATTAAATAGGGAATCCTTTCCCCATTGTTTGTTTTTGTCAGGTTTGTCAAAGATCAGATGGTTGTAGATGTGTGGTGTTATTTCTGAGGCCTCTGTTCTGTTCCATTGGTCTATATATCTGTTTTGGTACCAGTACCATGCTGTTTGGGTTACTCTAGCTTTGTAGTATAGTTTGAAGTCAGGTAGCGTGATGCCTCCAGCTTTGTTCCTTTTGCTTAGGATTGTCTTGGCAATGTGGGCTCTTTTTTGGTTCCATAGGAACTTTAAAGTAGCTTTTTCTAATTCTGTGAAGAAAGGCAGTGGTAGCCTGATGGGGATAGCATTGAATCTATAAATTACTTTGGGCAATATGGCCATTTTCCAGATATTGATTCTTCCTATCCATGAGCATGGAACGTTCTTCCATTTGTTTGTGTCCTCTTTTATTTCATTGAGCAGTGGTTTGTGGTTCTCCTTGAAGAGGTCCTTCACATCTCTTGTAAATTGGATTCCTAGGTATTCTATTCTCTTTGAAGCAATTGCAAATGGGAGTTCACTCATGATTTGGCTCTCTGTTTGTCTGTTATTGGTGTATAGGAATGCTTGTGATTTTTGCACATTGGTTTTGTATCCTGAGACTTTGTAGAAGTTGCCTATCGATTTAAGGAGATTTTGGGCTGAGACGATAGGGTTTTCTAAATATACAATCACGTCATCTGCAAACAGGGACAATTTGACTTCCTCTTTTCCTAATTGAATACCCTTTATTGCTTTCTCTTGCCTGATTGCCCTGGCCAGAACTTCCAACACTGTGTTGAGTAGGAGTGGTGAGAGAGGGCATTCTTGTCTTGTGCTGGTTTTCAAAGGGAATGCTTCCAGTTTTTGCCCATTCAGTATGATATTGGCTGTGGGTTTGTCATAAATAGCTCTTATTATTTTGAGATACATTCCATCAATACCTAGTTTATTGAGAGTTTCTAGCATGAAGGGCTGTTGAATTTTGTCGAAGGTCTTTTCTGCATCTATTGAGATAATCATGTGGTTTTTGTCATTGGTTCTGTTTATATGATGGATTACGTTTATTGATTTGCATACATTGAACCAGCCTTGCATCCCAGGGATGAAGCCGACTTGATCATAATGGATAAGCTTTTTGATGTGCTGCTGGATTTGGTTTGCCAGTATTTTATTGAGGATTTCTGCATCGATATTCATCAGGGATATTGGTCTAAAATTCTCTTTTTTTTGCTGTTTCTCTGTGAGCTTTTGGTATCAGGATGATGCTGGCCTCATAAAATGAGTTAGGAAGGATTCCGATTCCTTCTTTTTCTATTGATTGGAATAGTTTCAGAAGGTACCAACTCCTCTTTGTACCTCTGGTAGTATTTGGCTGCGAATCCATCTGGACTTCTTTTTTGGTTGGTAGGCTATTAATTATTGTCTCAATTTCAGAATCTGTTACTGGTCTAGTCAGAGATTCAACTTCTTCCTGGTTTAGTCTTGGGAGGGTGTATGTGTCCAGGAATTTTTCCATTTCTTCTAGATTTTCTAGTTTATTTGTGTAGAGGTGTTTATAGTATTCTCTGATGGTAGTTTGTATTTCTGTGGGATCAGTGGTGATATCCCCTTTATCATTTTTTATTGTGCCTATTTGATTCTTCTCTTTTTTCTTCTTTATTAGTCTTGCTAGCTGTCTATTTTGTTGATCTTTAAAAAAAACCAGCTCCTGGATTCATTGATTTTTTGAAGGTTTTTTTGTGTCTTTATCTCCTTCAGTTCTGCTCTGATCTTAGTTATTTCTTGCCTTCTGCTAGCTTTTGAATTTGTTTGCTCTTGCTTCTCTAGTTCTTTTAATTGTGATATTAGGGTGTCAGTTTTAGATCTTTCCTGCTTTTTCTTGTGGGCATTTGGTGCTATGAATTTCACTCTACACACTGCTTTAAATGTGTCCGAGATTCTGATACATTGTGTCTTTGTTCTCATTGGTTTCAAAGAACATCTTTATTTCTGCTTTCATTTCATTATTTACCCAGCAGTCATTCAGGAGCAGGTTGTTCACTTTCCATGTAGTCGTGCAGTTTTGAGTGAGTTTCTTAATCTTGAGTTCTAATTTGATTGCACTGTGGTCTGAGAGACAATTTCTTGTGATTTCTGTTCTTTTACTTTTGCTTAGGAGTGCTTTACTTCCAATTATGTGGTCAATTTTAGAGTAAGTGTGATGTGGTGCTGAGAAGAATGTATATTCTGTTGATTTGGGGTGGAGAGTTCTGTAGATGTCCATTAGGTCTGCTTGGTGCAGAGCTGAATTCAAGTCCTGGATATCCTTGTTAACCTTCTGTCTCGTTGATATGTCTAATATTGACAAAGCGGTGTTAAAGTCTCCTATTATTATTATGTGGGAGTCTAAGTCTCCTTGTAGGTCTCTAAGGACTTGCTTTATGAATCTGGGTGCTCCTGTATTGGGTGCATATATATTTAGGATAGTTAGCTCCTCTTGTTGAATTGATCCCTTTACCGTTATGTAGTGGCCTTCTTTGTCTCTTTTGATGTTTGTTGGTTTAAAGTCTGTTTTATCAGAGACTAGGATTGTAACCCCTGCTTTTTTGCTTTCCATTTGCTTGGTAGATCTCCCTCCATCCCTTTATTTTGAGCCTATGTGCATCTTTGCACATGAGATGGATCTCGTGAATACAACACACAGATGGGTCTTGACTCTTTATCCAGTTTGCCAGTGTGTGTCTTTTAATTGGGGCATTTAGCCCATTTACATTTAAGGTTAATATTGTTATGTTTCAATTTGATCATTATGATGCTAGCTGGTTATTTTGCTCATTAATTGATGCAGTTTCTTCATAGTGGCAATGGTCTTTACTATTTAGCATGTTTTTGCAGTGGCTGGTACCGGTTGTTCCTTTCCATGTTTAGTGCTTCCTTCGGGAGTTCTTGTAAGGCAGGCCTGGTGGTGACAAAATCTCTCAGCATTTGCTTTTCTGTAAAGGATTTTATTTCTCCTTCACTTATGAAGCTTAGTTTGCCTAGATATGGGATTCTGGGTTGAAAATTCTTTTCTTTAAGAATGCTAAATATTGCCCCCCACTCTCTTCTGGCTTGTAGGGTTTCTGCCGAGAGATCTGCTATTAGTCTGAGGGGCTTCCCTTTGTGGGTAACCCGACCTTTTTGTCTGGCTGCCCTTAACATTTTTCCTTCATTTCAACCTTGGTGAATTTGACCATTATGTGTCTTGGGGTTGTTCTTCTCGAGGAGTGTCTTTGTGGTGGTCTCTGTATTTCCTGAATGTGAATGTTGGCCTGCCTTCCTAGGTTAGGGAAGTTCTCCTAGATAATATCCTGAATAGTGTTTTCTAACTTGGTTCCATTCTCCCATCACTTTCCAGTACACCAATCAAATGTATATTTGGTCTTTTCATGTAGTCTCATATTTCTTGGAGACTTTATTCATTTCTTTTCACTCTTTTTTCTCGAATCTTGTTTTCTCACTTTATTTCGTTAATTTGATCTTCAATCACTGATATCCTTTCTTCCACTTGATCAAATTGACTATTGAAGCTTGTGCATGTATCATGAAGTTCTCATGCCATGGTTTTCAGTTCCATCAGGTCATTTAAGGTCCTCTCTACATTGTTTTTTCCAGTTAGCCATTCGTGTAACCTTTTTTCAAGGTTTTTAACTTCCTTGGGATGGATTAGAACATGCTCCTTTAGCTTGGAGAAGTTTGTTATTATCGACCTTCTGAAGCCTGCTTCTGTCAACTCATCAAATTTATTCTCAAATTTATTCTCCATCTAGCTTTGTTTCCTTGCTGACGAGGAGCTCCAATCCTTTGGAGGAGAAGAGGTGCTCTGTTTTTTGGAATTTTCAGCTTTTCTGCTTTGGTTTCTCCCCATCTTTGTGATTTTATCTATCTTTGGTCTTTGATGTTGGTGACCTACAGATGGGATTTTGGTGTGGATGTCCTTTTTGTTGATGTTGATGCTATTCCTTTCTGTTTGTTAGCTTTCCTTCTAACAGTCAGACCCCTCAGCTGCAGGTCTGTTGGAGTCTGCTGGAGGTCCACTCCAGACCCTGTTTGCCTGGGTATCACCTGTCTTCTGTGTTGATCTTGCTGGAAGTTGCAGACTGGAGCTCTTCCTATTCAGCCATCTTGGAAGCGACCTCCAACCCTTTTATGTTTGAAGGCTTTTTGTCAATAAATGGGAGAAAATGCCATTTTAAATTTATGAGCAGCTTTTTCTGTTCCTTTTGGTTTGGAGTAGAGTTAGAAGGCAATTTATCTTTAGGGTATATATAGAGCTTTTGGGTTAAAAAACAAAAACAAAAACATGAGCCTTTGGAGATGCAGAGGTGCAGGCCAGATCTCTGTGACTTTGGGCTGTAGCCTCTGTTTCCACATCTGAAAACAGGGGAATTAATATCCACCTGCCCAGCAAATCAGAGGGTCACTGTGAATGTGAAATGACCTAGTGGGCTGCTGACATCTTGGCCATCTTCACCTTTTGCTCTTACCCTGGTGGTGAGGGCTCAGTCTGTAGTCACATGGCCCTCACCCTGCTAGAGCTCTGCTTGGGGCTCTGCTCTCAGGCCCTTGTGATGGCAGCATGTTTATGCACCCTATAGTCATGAACAGCATCTCCTCTGTCACCTGCATAGGTCTGTACAATTGTCAGAGGGCTTTCATGCTCATCCATGATCTCATTTAGAAAAAAACTGAGTACAGAATCTACCAAAGCCCCTAGACCTCAGTGTCTTATTTTGTAATTTGCTTATTTAAAGCAATAATATCAAATGCAGTCAGATTAACAGCCATTTGTTGAATCCTCACAATGTACCAGGTGCTCTGCTAAACACTTTCTATACATTTCACCCTCACCACAGACCAAGAAACTAGGTCTATGATTTCCCTATTTTCCATATGGAGAAACTGAGGCTCAGAGGGTTTAAGAAACATCCCCTAAGTCACAGAGCTGTTAAGTGGCAGAACCAGGACTCAAACTGACCTCTGTCTGACCCTCATCGGCACAGCTTACTTGCCTAAAACACTTACAGATCCTATATGTGTCAGGGGCAGTGTGTGGAATTCCCCTGCTGAGGAATCTAGTGCTCAGGTGGGGGTACAAAGCTGCTAATGTTGGAGAGAAGATGGAAAAAAGAAAGCGGAATTGGTCAGCAGGGCACCCCTGGCTGGAGTGGGTACCATGGACAGGATGTTAGGGAACCTGGTGTGGAATATCAGAGCTTACATTCTCCCACAGCATGACCTTGGCCCATTCACCTCCACTTTCCGCTTTCAGTTTTCCCTCCAGAAACACTGTTACAATCACAGTGGTCATCATTCATGGTGGAGCTCCTTCATGATTGCTTAGCACGGCCCATGAATCATTGGATTCATCTTCAGAAGATCCCTCATGAAAGGATGCAAAGGCATAAGAATGATACAATGGACTTTGGGGACTTGGGGGAAAGGGTGGGAGGGGTGAGGGCTAAAATGCTACACATTGGGTACAGTGTACACTGCTCAGGTGATGGTTGCACAAAATCTCAGAAATCACTACTAAAGAGCTCATTTATGTAACCAAACACCACTTGTTCCCCAAAAACCTATTGAAATAAACAAAGATCCCTCATGAGTGGATACCACTATTCTTTTAATTTTACAGAGAAGGAAATTGAGGCACTTAAAGGTAAAGTAAGTTGTATCAACTCACCTGGATGGTTAGTGTTGGCACCAGGGCTTGAACCTGTGCCACCTGATTCCAGAGTTTTATGGAATTGTGGAATTGGTGGAGCCCTCAGGTTCCCACTGTTATGGGTGGAAGGTATCTGAGTCACCTGGCAGGGAATCCATACAGGTCTGCAGGAACCTCAATTCTTGCCTCCTCCTCAGAAAGAATTCGACCGAGGGGCATAAGGCAGAAGGAGAGACCAATGCAAGTTTCAGAGCAGAAGTGGAAATTTATTTAAAAGGTTTTAGAAAAGGAAAGAAAGGAAAATATGCTTGGAAGAAACCCAAGCAGGCACGTGAAGGTCAAGTGTGGTGTTTAGCCCTGATCCTAGGACTTTCTAGGCTGCTGCTTTCCCATGATTCTTCCCATAGGGTGGGCTGTCCACAGGCACAGTGCCCTCCTTACACTCAGAGGTGAGCATGCACAGTGTGGTTAGGAAGTTGTATGCACACCCATCTGAAGTTTTCTTCCCTTTTCCGGTGGAGTGCTCCCTGAAGGTAGTACTCCACCATTTTGTTTCTTGATGCACATGCCCAGGCTCACTAGTCCAACACCTGAGATTTTGTTGGAAGCCCCTTTTTGCTTCTCCCTGGCACTTACATTCAATTAACACTTTAATGCAACAGATGTGGACCATCAGGAAATGGCCGCTCCCTGGTGCTGACTGCCAATTTATCACTTTTAGAGAGACAATGTGACAACTGCCAAACGATCATTCAATGTAGTAGGTAGAGGAGAGCTCTCTCCTGCCCCATGCATGTCTGTCTACCTGTAACACCACCAGCTGGAGTTCCCTGGGGACTTTTCTCCTGCTAGGGTCAGGGAAGTAATGAGGGACCCTGGGGCAGAGGAGGAAGCCCTAAGGGTAGGGGCCTCTGTGGATGGTCACCAGGGTAGGGGTCCTCCTTCACCAATGGCCAAGAGAAACAGAGGAGGGGTTGTCAGCTAAGTCAGAGGCTGCCCCTCAGTGGCTTCTCCCTTATTAGTTTGGTATGGTCTTGGAAGTGCCCACCCCTCCCCTGGCCACCTTCCTTCTCCGAAACCCAAGGTACCTGGCTCCCCTACTAGCCCTCACACAGATGGTCTCAGATTCTGCTTCTGGATGCTCTGGTGCCATGCAAGGCCCAGGGAAGAAAAGCCTGTTTCTTACTGCTTGCCCTTGTACTTAAGGAGACAGGAGGCCTCTTCCCTCTCAGCTCACAGGCTCACATTAGCCCCCAACAGTATCTTTTGGGAGACAATTCCCTTGGATCTGTTGTGCTTGTCACAGCTTTTGTTCCAGACTATCTTTTCAAGTATTTTTGTATAGCAAACAGAGTTGGAAATGGCCTTGGAAGATAAAGATCTTGTCTCCAGGGTGAAAGTCAGATTTGTTTGCTGTCCCCCAGGGTGGGGATGTTGCAGTGTAAGGGAAATGGCTGCGCTTTAGTCATGAGTAAGCTGAGGTGGCCTTCTAGTGCAGCATGACTCAACAGGTTTGGAGTGCAAGCGCACAACTCCACACATTATGTAACCATGCTGCATGAGGCACATTAGGTGACCACTCATGTGAGTTTGTGCTTGGCTCAGAGCCACTATTGTCTATAAAAGGTATCATTACCCTGATGACACTGTATGTACAGCCCGTGCCCAGGCTCATGCCCATAGAGATAATAAAGCCATGTCAAAACTGCCTACAATTCCTTAAGTGTTTTTCCAGCTACCTGCCACCTGCCCACCGACTCCCCTCGGACCCAGTTTGGTCTAGAACCTGACAATTGGCACTGTGAGCAGAATCTCAATGTAAGTGAGCTTTCTGTCCCCACCAATTCCAGGTTGGCCATGTGGCTGCAACATAGACTGTGGTACCTGGTGGCAGCTGTGCTTCTTGGATGGGCTCTGGTGGAAACCTGGGTGGCAGTAGATGGGTTCCCCCACAAGCGTGGAGAAGGTGCTGAAGCAGCTGGAAGCACAGAGCACCAAGGAGCAAACCTTTGCTGGCAGAGTTGGATGGGCATTTTTGACTGTGCAATGGGAAGTACACGCACAGTCTCTGAGGGATGTAGTGCAGGTGAGGGACCTCCAGGCTCAGGTGGGGCACCTGGAGGCCCAGCTACAGAGCTCAGAAAGAGTTAGAGGCTGCTGTGAATGGGGACCTCCAGGTGCAGGTGAGGTACTTGGAGGCCCAGCTACACTGATCAGAAAAAGAATTAGAGGCTGCAGTGAATGCAGGCCTGGGTCCACCATCTCAACCTGAGGCCCCCACTCAGTCTGATATTGAGGAGGAGGAACTCTTGTTATGGGCTCACCCAGTGGTCTGTCAGAAGATAGATCATGAAGAGCCGATGGGGCCCCAAGGGAGGGCTCAGGGACCCCCCCCCACCATAATGCAACACACTTCATATATTCCCTGTACCCCAACTGGGTTTCAGAAATTAGGCAAGCAGTGCCGCCACCATCCAGGGGAACCTCTGAGGGCCTGGATGCTTCCTTTGTGGGACAAGGGAACAGATAGTATCTCTTGTTCTGTCTCTGAGATGGAAGAGCTGGCCTCCATCATGACTCATCCCACCCTCTGTCAGCAGTTGCAAGCGAGCAGGTGGTGAGCAGCAGGGCAAGGTGACCACACCTTGACTGTGTGGCTATGGGCAGCCATATAGACTGTGTGGAACAATGCTGGTGAAATACTCAAAACTGTGAGCAAATGGCAGTCACATGCCAATATGGTGCAAGCCATCTGGGAGATGGGTATGTGGCAGGCTATATTTGATCTGAATAATCAGGGGTCTGATGGTGAATGTTTCACCTCCCACATGAGGGATCTCCTTTTGGGTTCTGCATCCCCGAGCTGCTGTCCTCACCCCAGACATGGGGCACCACATACACGAAGTGATCACTGCTATGGCGGCCCTCAGGGAAACAGAAGGCTGTCAGCAGGACTGAGGGGTCCATGCTGTAAAGAAGGGGAAGGTGCCTTTCCCACAAGGGGCTCTCCCATGGGACAAAAGGGGGCCCAATGAGTGACATGCTCATAGATGTGGATACATTTGATTTTGGCCAGGGTTGACTGAGAAAAAATCGATAAACAGCTCAATGAAGTACTCTTAACTTTGTGGAGACACTTGTCTCCAGAGCAGCAATTCCAGAAAATGCCCAAGTGGGGGAAGGACATCACTGCATGACCCGGTCCCACCTGGGTGCTCCAGATCAAAGACTACCTGCTGCAGCCAGGCAGAAATGTAAAGCCTTTTCTCTTTGATTAGGGCACTGGCTGAGGTGCCCAGCTTAGGGGGATATCAGACGACTGGAGGCCACATGTGGAATTGACAATCCACTGGTCCCCCATGAATGTACAGTGGGTGCTGGCACTGGTAGATATTGGAGCAGACTGTAGCCTTGTTTATGGGAACCTGAATGAGTTTCTGGACAAAACTGTGTACAATGATACTTATGGAGGCTGGTCAGTGAAAGTGAAACCGGTATCTCTATACCTTGGCATCGGCCATTTGGCTCCCAGTTTATATACTTTGTATGTCTCTCCCATACTAGAATACATTCTGGCGGTGGACATTTTACATGACCTGGCATTACAAACCACAGCTGGGGAATTCAGACTCTGAGTTCATGTAGTGAAGCTGGTGCTATGTGGACATACACATCACCAGCCTCAGGTCCTGCTGCAACCCTAATGGGTTACTTCCACCCATTAATACTATTTGCCAAGTGGGTAGATGGAGATAACTGAGACAATTAAAAAGCTAGGGGAAGTGCAGATAATATATGGCACCCACAGCCTCTACAACTAACTGGTGTGGCCAGTTACAAAGCCTGATGGAACTTGGGAGATAATGGTGGACTGTTGGGAACTGAATAAAGTAATACTCCCTTTGCATGCATCTGTATCATCAATCATGAATTTGATGGACTCTTTGATGATGGAACTGGGACAGTATCACTATGTAGTGGACTTAGCCTTATGTACCTGCCACTGTTCTCTCCACATTGCCTAGATGCCCACATAACCAGGAGGCTCTATGCTCTCGGGTTTTGCAAGTACAATGAACCCCTTGGTGGTTCTACCCCCTGGCAGTGACTATCCCTGGAGTGGGTGTCTTAACTGTAGAAGCACAAGTTACTGCTTTTGCAGAGCACACTGCTCTGGCTCTGAATTACACCTGAGTGGCCCTCCTCCTATTAATGGATGAAGTTGATCAGATAAGAAAGGTGGTGTTGCAAAACCAAATGGCCTTAGACATAGTAACTGATGCCCAACGAGGCACCTGTCCCCTTTTAGGAACACAATGTTGTACGTTTATTGCTGAAAACACTTGGCAGAACATAACAGCAGCCCTTCAAGGGGCCTCACAGGAGATTAAGGCAGTTGAGAGCCTTACTGACAACCCACAGCAGAGATGGTGGGCATCCCTGGGCTCTGGCCTATGCTGGGCCCTAATAGTCATAAGTAGCATAGCTGGGATCCTAGTAGTGAGCTGTTGCTCTCTCTCTCTGTATTGTTGTTGTGGGTCATGGATTCAGGGATCTGCCCTATGGGCATGTATCCCTACCTGGAAGATGCCCTTGGCCTAGGAGGTAGAGTGTAAGGGAGATGGCTGTGCTTTAGTCAGGAGTAGGCCGAAGTGGCCTTCTGGCACAGCATGACTCAGCAGGTTTGGAGTGCAGGTGCACAACTCCACACATTATGTAACCATTCCATGTGAGGTGCATTAGGTGACCACTCACGTGAGCTTGTGCTTGGCTTGGAGCCACTATTGTCTGTAAAAGGTATAATTACCCTGCTGATGCTGTACATACGGCTAGTGCCCAGAGACAGAATAAAGCAATGTTGAAACTGCCTATGATTCCTTGAGTGTTTTTCCAGCTACCTGCCACCCACTCACTGACTCCCCTCAGACCTCAGTTTAGGCTAGAACCTAACAGGCGCATTTGCTAGCAGCCCCCTTTTAAGTCTGGAGGTTTCTTCTGCTGTGTCCCTGAGCTGTGACACAAAACCATGGTAGCATCCACATGGGTCTGCCTCCACATTGGCCTTGTGGGACTGGGAGTATGAGGGAAACATGAAGATCTTGCTGCCTGCTGTCCCCTGAGCAACAGAGTCCTTAGTCTCTGACCCAGGACTTTTGTGTCTTCTGCCAGGAAACTGGATTAGCTTAAAAGTAGAGCAACATCTCACACACTTCATAGCTCTTTATAGTTTTGGCAACAAGGATGGGTGCTGATGGAGACATGGCTTTCTGGAAGACCCCATGGATCTAGTAACAAATGCTCTCACCCAAGTGGTGGGTGAGGGTTGTGGAGTAAGGATCCCCCACTGTTCTTATTAATGAGGCTCTCATTTTACCTCAACAAGACTTTTTTTTTTTTTTTGGGAGTCCCCAGAACTGATAGAGAGCTCCAGGTGGGACCAAACTGAGCCTAGCTGGTCACAGGGCTGCTAAAACCCAAAGCATGGGGGCATTGCCCTCCCAGCAGATGGACTACCCGAACTTCCACTACTGACATTTCTTCAGACTGATAAACCTAATCTGTGTCTTGTGTTTGGCTTTCTGGACATTGACAGTGGTGCACTTTTCATTACAAACGCTACTCACCAGGGATTGAATTTTTGACTCTACCTCCCTCCCCACATGCCCCATCTTAGTAAGAATCTTAGGTCACGGGATGTGGGAGCCTCCAGAGAGAGAGAGAGAGAGAGATCTCCTCCTCTCAGCTGCTCTCTAGGCACTGGAGCTGGGGTGGTGTGTGCACCTATTTTGAAAATTCAGTGGTCAGTCACTTCCGAGTAGGAGGAAGCTTCCTCTTGGATGGTTGGAGAGGACTCTGGGAAGCACATAACTCAGGGGCCCTGGTTTTGCATCTCATAACGTGCAATCTAGAGTCCTTTTTTAGCTCGTTCCGGATGTAGGCCTTCACACTGTACTTTACTTCTCTGGGTGCTTTGCTCTTGCCATGACCTTGTCTTCCAATGGCTCTCTGTAGCCCTCCACCCAAGGCCTCTGCTCAGCTCCACTGGCCTGAGGTAGCCATCTGCTGACTGAGTCAGGGGCCCTGGGAGAATTCCTGACCTGGTTCCCACCCCACAAGCTCCCAGCTTTCCAGTGCTGACTTGGCTAATTGATCTGGAGGCCTTGCCAAAAATCATATCCTGCAGGCCTGTGGAACCATAAATGTGGAGTGGCTGTACAGCCCGGCTGGGCTCAGCTGCTTGGAGTTATAAAAAGAACCGCAGTCCCTGTGGTGGGTGGGTGATTAATGTGGCCACTTGGGGAGTCGTCATCAGCTGTTGGGTGAGGTGATGTGTATTAGGCCACACTCAGTTCCCAAGCTTCGACCCTGGAGGCTGATCTCCTTTCTCACCCCCTTAGTCCGGGCTGAAGGAGATATTTCTGCCTTGAGCACAGAACTTAAAAAGTGGCTCACTGTCTATCCTGAGATATCCAGCTCTAGGCACAGTGGCAGGCCATGCACTATGAGGAACTGTCATGAAGTGAATGATTTGGTGAGAAATGATATGCTGACAGTTTGCAGACACTAAAGGAGTGTGAGGAGTGAGGAGTGGATTTTGGAGTCTGAAGAGCTATCTCCACATCCCAACTCTGCCGCTTACTGGCTGTGTGACTTTGGGCTGGTTATTTAACTTCTCTGGACCTCAGTTTGCCTTGTCTGTGAAATGGACGCAATGCCTACCCCATTAGGGTTACATGAAAAAACACAGTAGAATCCATTTTAATCTGACCTTGAGTCCTAAGAAAAGGAAAAAGGAGAAGTTATCCCGGGCTGAGTGACACTTGGCTTATCCAGCTGTCCTGGGTGAAGCTCTTCGCAGAAGCCCTGTTTTTTTTTTTTGAGATGGAGTCTTGCCCTGTCGCCCAGGCTGGAGTGCAGTGGCGTGATCTCAGCTCCCTGCAACCCTCGCCTCTTGCGTTCAAGCAATTCTCATGCCTCAGCCTCCCAAGCAACTGGAATTACAGGCATTCACCACCACACCCAGCTAATTTTTGTATTTTTAGTAGAGACGGAGTTCCGCCATGTTGTCCAGGCTGCTCTCAAACTCCTGACCTCAAATGATCTGCCCACCTCGGTCTCCCAAAGTGCTAGGATTATAGGCATGAGCCACCACGCCTGGTCAAACACAGCCTTTTAACAGCAGCCTGCAAGACCCACACTTTGCTCCACAAATATATCAATATTACTATTGTTAGGGTGGTAGGAGATGTTGTCTCCTTGGGGACCTTTTTACTTAAGCCTGGACCATAAACCATGGTAGTAATGGTCCTCTTATTTGTGAGGCACATCCATACAGGTGTGCAGCAACCTCAGTTCTTGCCTCTTCAGAAGAAAGAATTTGACTGAGGGGCATAAGTCAGAAGGAGACCAAGGCAAGTTGTGAAGCAGGAGTGAAAGTTTATTAAAAAGCTTTAGAGGCTGGGTGTGGTGGCTCACGCCTGTAATCCCAGCACTTTGGGAGGCTGAGGCAGGCGGATCACTTGAGGTCAGGAGTTCGAGACCAGCCTGGCCAACATGGTGAAACCCCGTCTCTACTAAAAATACAAAAATTAGCTGGGCATGGCGGCGGGTGCCTGTAATCCCAGCTACTCAGGAGGCCAAGGCAGGAGAATCACTTGAAACTCTGCAGTGGGCTGAGATCGTGCCTCTGCACTCCAGCCTGGGCTTCAGAGTGAGACTCTGTCTAAAAACAGCAAAAACAACAACAAAAACAAAAACCCCAAAGCTTTAGAGCAGGAATGAAAGCAAGGAACGTACCCTTGGAAGAGGCCCAAGCAGGTAACTTGAAGAACAAGTGCAGGACTTGACCTTTTGACTTGGGGTTTTATATGTTGGCTTGCTTCTGGGGTCTTGCGTCCCTTCTCACTTGATTCCTTTTTTTTTGGGGGGGATGGAGTTTTGCTCTTGTTGCCCAGGCTGGAGTGCAATGGTGTAATCTCAGCTCACTGCAATCTCCACCTCCCGGGTTCAAGTGATTCTCTTGCCTCAGCCTCCTGAGTAGCTGGGATTACAGGCGTACCCCATGCCTGGCTAATTTTATATTTTTAGTAGAGATAGGGTTTCTCCCATGTTGGTCAGGCTGGTCTTGAACTCCCGAACTCAGGTGATCTGCCCACTTTGGTCTCCCAAAGTGCTGGGATTACAGGCGTGAGCCACCACGCCAGCCTTCTCACTTGATTCTTCCCTTGGGGTGAGCTGTCCGCATGCGCGGTGGCCTGCTAGCTCCTTTGGAGGGGAGTATGCACAGTGTGTTTACCGGAGTTGTAAGCATGCTCACCCGAGGAGTTCTTCCCTTTTACTGGTGGAATGCTCCTGGAAGGTCAACTCCGCCATTTCGTGTCTTAATGCACATGCTTGGGTCCACTCGCCCAACTCCTGAGATCTTATCAGGAAACTGATGATCACCAGTTTTAGGTGTTTTCTATCTGTAGGGAGATTGCCTTTCCCTGGTGCTGGTTGTGACCTAGTATTATTTTAGAGAGGCAGTGTGACAATTGTCTAACCATCATCTAATGATTGCCTGACTTGCCTGGTGGGATGTGGGGGCCCTCTTCTGCCCTGTTCATGTCTGACTAGCTACCCACTGTAACACTCTTGAGCACACTATTGGAGCCGGTGGGGTTTTCTTTGCAAATGCCACTGTGTCACCTGTAGCTTGGCCTGCAGGTCCCTGCACTAGTGCCAGCGTAGATATTTTCTTTCCAAATCGAATCCCTAATTTACACACCCTTTGTGACGATGAGTTCAAAGTCTTCGAGAAATTGTTTGGCCCCCTGGAGAGACTGCTCCCCCCAGTGTGGAGGGCTGGGGCTGGGGTCACATGTCAATATTGTTCAATGTGACATGTATTTACTGAGCATCTACTCAGTGCCAATCCCTGGTGAGACAAAAGGTGAGCGAGGAATGGCCCCTGCCCTTGAGAAACATACAAGAAATGCTTCAGCAAGAAGTGTGTGTCTTTCTCTCCACCATAATATCAATCTCCTAAAACTGGAGTAGGGTTAAGAAATCATAAATAATTAGTTCATGCACGTGTTCATTGATTCACGAAGCCTCTATAGGGCCTCTACTGTGTCCCAAGCTCTATGCTAGACAGTAGGTAAAGCTGAATTGCAGCTTTTATTTTGTAGTTATTAAGCCTGTGAATAATTTCAGCACAGGAAGCCTACTGTGCCTTTCAGCACAGTTGACTTATGTCCAAGGTACAGATGTGGAACAGAAGAGAGAGTATTGAATTGTTTGCTGGTGGGAGAGCAGGATGGTTCTGTGTCTGGGAGTGCTTCACAGAGGAAGTGGCTACTGAAAAAGGATTCAAAGGAAGACTCAGCTTGCCAGGTGGATGCATGGGGAAAAGGCATCCTAGGCTGAGGAAACAGCCTGTGCAAAGGCCTGGGGGCTGAGTCATGGACCAGCAGGGCTCACAGGCTCCGCAGAAGTGATCTCATCCACCCCCTCATAGTTTAGATGAGGCTGGGATGCAGAGAGCGGAAGGCACTGCCTAGAGCTACTCAGCCAGTTAACCACAGAGTTTTGACTGGAACCTGGCCTCCTACCTCCCAGCCACAGCTGGTGTTTTCTCCTGCTGAGGAAATGCTACACATCATACACAATGCCATCTTTACCACTTGATGAATCACAAGCAGGTATACATTCAAGTCATCTGAATTTAGTTCAAAGTTTGTAAATGGAGAACAGAGTTAGAAGGGCTGGCTGTGCTTTCCATGGGTCCAGATATATAGTGGGTGCTCAGTAAGTGTCTGTGCCTTCCTCTATGGCCAGATGTGGTCGGAGCAGGGGGCAGGGGCAGTAAAGGCAACTCCCTGTTCTAGAGGATGACATGGATGACAACTTCCAACTTAGGATGACTTGAAGCTGGGCTTGTGAAGGCTCTGAGCAGCCGGGCTTGGAAGGCAATAATTTCTCAGGCAGAGTATGAGTACCTCTCTGTCACCCAGTTTGAAAGGCAGCAGGTCATCCTGAAAATAGGCAAATGTCAGTTCACCACTGACCTAGCTGCCCTTTCAGAGGACAGCGAATAAGGCCTTCTCAGTCATTCCGGGCTTTCAGTTTATGGGACTAAGAAAAAGGCAGAAATGCCAATAATATACAGTCATATCTTATTTTATTGTGCTTTGCTTTATTATGGTTGGCAGATACTCCATTTTTAAAAAACAAAGCAAAGGTTTGTGGCAATCCTGCTTTGAGCAAGTCTATTGGTGCCATTTCCCAATAGCATGTGCTCAGTTCCTGTCTCTGTGTCACATTTTGGTAATTCTGGCAGTATTTCAGACTTTTCCATTATTATTATATCTGTTATGGTAATCTGTAACTACTGATCTTCGATGTTACTATTGTAATTATTTTGGGGTGCCACAAACCATGCCACTAAGACAGCAAATTTAGTCAATAAATGTTGTGTGTATTCTGACTGCTCCACCAACTGGCCATTCTTTCATCTCTCCCTCTCTGTTGGCCTCCCTATTCTCAAGACAAAGCAATATTTAAATTAGGCCAGTTAATAACCCTGCAATGCCGCCTTTAGTGTTCTAGGGAAAGGAAGGGTGGCATGTCTCTTGCTTGAAGTAAGAAGCTGGACATGATGAAGCTTAGTGAGGAAGACATATGGAAAGCAGAGAAAGGCTGAAAATTAGGCCTCTTGTACCAAACAGTTACAAATGCAAAGGAAAAGTTCTTGAAGGAAATTCAGATTGCTACTTCAGTGAACACAGGAATGATAAGAAAGTGAAGCAGCTTTATTGCTGGTATGGAGAAAGTTTGAGTAGTCTGAATAGAAGATCAAACTAACCACAACATTCCCTTAAGGCAAAGCCTAATCCAGAGCATGACCCTAGCTCTCTTCAGTTCTATAAAGGCTGAGAGAGGTGAGGAAGCTGCAGAAGAGAAGCTGGGGCTGGGTATGGTGGCTCACATCTGTAATCCTAGAACTCTGGGAGGCTGAGGCAGGTGGATCACTTAAGCCCAGGAGTTTTGAGATCAGCCTGGGCAACATGGAGAAAACTTGTCGCTACAGAAAAAAAAAAAAAAATTATCTGGGTGTGGTGGTGCATGTCTGTGGTCCCTGCTATTTGGGAGGTTGAGGTGGGAAAGTCTCTTGAGACCAGGAGGTGGAGGTTGCAGTGAGCCGTGACTGCACCACTGCACTGCAACCTGAGTGACAGAGTGAGATCCTGACACACACACACACACACACACACACAAAGTTGGAAGCTAGCAGTGGTCAGTTTCTGAGGTTTAAGGAAATAAGCTGTCTCTTTGATGTAAAAGTACAAGCAGCAAGTGCTGATGTAGAAGTTGCAGCAAGTTATCCAGAAGATCTGGCTAAGACCATCAATGAAGGTGGCTACACTGAACAACAGATTTTCACTGGAGACAAAGCAGCCTTATATGGGAAGAAGATGCCATCTAGGACTTCCATAGCTAGAGAGGAGAAGTCAATGCCTGGCCTCAAAGCTTGAAAGGACAGTCTGGCTCTCTCGTTAGAGGCTAATGTAGCTGGTAACTTTAAGTTGAAGCCAGTGCTCAATGGCTATTCTGAAAATCCTAGGGCCCTTAAGAATTATGATAAATCTACTCTGTCTGTGCTCTAGAAGTGGAACAACAAAGCTTGGATGACAGCATATCTGTTTAGAGCATGGTTTACTGAATGTTTTAAGTCCACTGTTGAGACCTACTGCTGAGAAAAAAAAGATTCATTTGAAAATACTACTGCTCACTGACAATGCACCTGGTTACCAAGAGTTCTGATGGAGATGTACAAGGAGATGAACGTTGTTTCCATACTTATTAATACATCATCTATTCTGCACCCATGGATCAAGTAATTTTGACTTTCATGTCTTATTGCTTAAGAAATACATTTCATAAAGTGATAGCTGCCATAGATAGTGATCCATCTGATTGACCTTGACAAAGTAAGTTGAAAACCTTCTGGGAAGGATTCACCATTAGAGATGCCATTAAGAACATTCATGACTCATGGAAGGAGGTAAAAATGTCAACATTAACAGGATTTTTTTTTGGCTGCCCAGTGCATATAAAAGTTATATTTATGCTATTACATGTACAATAGCATTATGTCTAAAAAACAATATATGGACCTTAATTTAAAAATACTGCTAAAAAAATGCTAATGATCATCTGAGCTTTCAGCAAGTCATAATCTTGCTCAAATCTGGAAGTCTGGAAGAAGTTGATTGTAACCCTCATGAATGACTCTGAGGGATTCAACATTTCAGTGGAGGAAGTAACTGCAGATGTGGTAGAAATAAGCAAGAGAACTAGAATTGGAAGCGGAGCCTGAAGATGGGACTGAATTGCTGCTGTCTCATGATCAAACCTGAGTGGTTGAGGGGTTGCTTCTTTATGGATGAGCAAAGAAAGTGGTTTCTTAAGATGAAACCTACTCCTGGTGAAGATGCTGTGAATATTGTAGAAATTACAACAAAGGATTTAGAATATTCCATAAACTTAGTTGATAAAGCAGTGGCAGGGTTTAAGAGGATTGATTCCAATCTTGAAATAAGTTATACTATAGGTAAAATGCTATCAGATAGCATTGTGTGCTACAGAGATGTCTTTTGTGAAAGGAAGAGTTAATCAATACCGCAAATTTCACGGTTGTTTTATTTCAAGAAATTGCCACAGCCACTCCAGCCTTCAGCAACCACCACCTTGATCAGTCAGCAGCCACCATCATGGAGGCAAGACCCTCCACAGCGAAAAGAGTATGACTTGCTGAAAGCTCAGATGATCGTTAGCATTTTTTAGCAATAAAGTATTTTTAATTTAAGGCACGTACATTGTTTTTTAGATATAATGCTATTGTACATGTAATAGCATAAATATATCTTTTACGTGCACTGGGCAGCCAAAAAAATTGTGTGAGTCACTTTATTGCAATATTTGCTTTATTGTGGTGGTCTGGAACCAAACCCGCAACATCCCCAAGGCATGCCTGTGTGCTTTTACTGCCCTTGTTTTTTTTTTCTTTTTTTTGAGACAGAATCTTGCTCTGTCGCCCAGGCTGGAGTGCAGTAGCATGATCTCGGCTCACTGCAACCTACGCCTCCCAGGTTCAAGCGATTCTCCTGCCTCAACCTCCCTAGTAGCTGGGATTATAGGTGCACGCCACCATGCCCCACTCATTTTTATATTTTTAGTAGAGGCAGGGTTTCACCATGTTGGCCAGGCTGACCTCATGATCCGCCTGCCTCGGCCTCCCAAAGTGCTGCAATTACAGGTGTGAGTCACCATGCCCAGCCGCCTTTTCAATCTTAACTAAGCATTTATTATGTACTGTGGCTGTCACTTTTGCAGTTTGAGGTGTGACAGCAAAACTAGCATGAACTTCTTTTTCCTTCTTCGCAATTTCACAGACAGAAGTTCTCAGGAATCTCACTGTACAATTTTTTTTTCTTTCCTAATTAAGTTGAAAACTTTCACCTTTTCAGTTAAAAGAAGCACGATGCGGCTTCTCTTTGGCACAGCTGCATTGTCAGTAACACCACTCTTGCATCTTGGGGCCACTGCTAAGTAAAGTAAGAGTTACTTGAACACAAGCAAGACTGCCTAGCTGATCTGACAACTCAGATGGCTACTGACGGACTAATGGGTGGGTAGTGTAGACAGCACTGGTATGCTGGACAAAGGGATCATTCATGTCCCAGGCAGGATGGATTGGGACAGTGCAAGATTTTGTCACACTATGCTGAACAGCATGCAACTGAAAACATGAATTGCTTATTTCTGAAACTTTCTATGTAATATTATTGGACTGTGATTGACCGTGGGTAACTGAAACCACAGAAAGCAAAACCATGGATAAGGTGGGACTGCTGTATATAGAATAGTCTATGATATTATATATTAAATATATCATAAGTAATACACTTTATATTATAATATAATGCTTTATAGTATAAGCTATATATATTATATATTTAAATAGAAATTATATATTTAAAATATAAATATAAAATATAATATAAAGACATGTATTTAATATATATATGAAATATTTCAAGAAGGCAGAGCGTAGTACGATAAACACCCTCCCACTCCATCTTAACAGTTTACCCCTGTTGTCTCTACCCCAGTACACAACTATGATTGACTGTAACGCCTTGACGTGAGTGAGAAATTTGAATGCAGGTTTTACATCTGTAGCTTTTTAAGTCCCAAAGCTGCTCCTGCCTCCTCATAGAATCCTCCAGTGGCTACTGAGAGCCCTCTGGATAGGCCAGACTCCCTCACAGGGTCTTTCAAGGCTTGTGAGATTGGATCCCTGCCCACATCTCCCCACCAGCTCCTCATGCTCTGGCTCCTGTTTTGTTCCTTCCACCAGGCATGTGGCCGTCTCTGCCTGGGAAGTCCTCTCCTCCTCTTCCCCTTGCTAACTCCTGATGATCCCTCAGGCCTTGGCTGAAATGGCACTTCCTCCAGGAAGCACTTTCTGACAGCTCTAACATGGCTGTGGCTACCGCCCTCCAGCATGGTGCCTGCCCTGGGCCCAGCATGTCAGCCCACCCTCCCCCAGGGACCGCCTGACCCCCATCTTTGATTCTCACTCTTTAGTGGCTCTGGCACAGGGATTGGCCTGCTAGGGTTACCTCTGCACCCCCGTGTCCATCATAGAACTTTTAACAAGCTGGTGGGCACATCACCTCTACTTGTTACATGTTAAACATGAGCTGGAAGGTGGCACAAGGAGTGTGCTGGAGGATGAGGGGACCCTGAATGGGGAAACCTGCTGAGGAAGGCTCAGCCAGCTCTAGCAGCGGCTGAGTTGGCCCATTTTGAAAGATTGGAACCATCCTGGTTTTCCAACTAGTAACCATTCACTTTCTTCCCCTCTTTCTGATAGAAACCCGACTTTGCTCATCTTCGTATGAGCAGCCATATGTTTCCAAAGAGGGGGCTCAGCCCTCATCAGGAACTGGCCAAGGCATGGGCTCGGGGCACTCTGGACAGTAACACTTCAGGGTGATTCTGCCGCTGGGGGTCCCTGAAGCCTCACCGTATTCTTCAAAAGGGACACAGGAATGTGGGGGAATTCTGTAGGACAATGTCTTGGTTTTCTCAACTTAAAAAAAAAAAAGATGTTGGGGAGCAGAAGAGAGGGAGAGAGGGAAACTGTTTAGATGAGGGGTTAGTATATTTTTTTCTTCCAAATGCCAAGCAGTAAATATTTTAGGCTTTGTGGGTCATATTGTCTCGGTAGCAACTGCTCAGCTCCGCCTCTAGCAGGAATGAACCATGGAACACATAAACAAGCGGAGGTGGCTGCCTTCCCGTGAAGCTGATTTACAGAAACGTGCGGCGGGCTCAATGGGCCCTAGGTGTAGTTTGCCCATCTATGGTATAGACGAAAAGAGACTTCTGAGGTATACTGGCCAAATGTGATGTATGGACTTTGCTTGGATACCGACTTGAACAAATCAAGTCTTTTTTTTGAGACAGAATCTCGCTGTGTCATCTAGACTGGACTGCAGTGGTGGGATCTCTGCTCGCTGTAACCTCTGCTTACTGGGTTCCAGTGATTCTCCTGCCTCAGCCTCCTGAGTAGCTGGGATTACAGGCACCCGCCAGCAAGCCCCGCTAATTTTGTGTTTTTAGTAGAGACAGGGTTTCACTATGTTGGCCAGGCTGGTCTCGAACTCCTGGTCTCAAGCAATCCACCTGGCGCGGTCTTCCAAAGTATTGGGATTATAGGTGTGAGTCACCGCATCTGGCCCAAACCAAGTCTTAAAAACCAAACAAGACAAAAATGTTTGTGATAGTTGGGGAAATTTGAACAATGATCAAATGCAAGATGATTTTAAGGAATTATTGTTAATTTTGTTAGGTGTGACAAAAACATGGTTTTCATTGTTGATGTTGTTTTGATTTTGTTTTTAAAGAAGAGAGAGTCTTTACTAGCTGCTGATACTAAATGGGAGATAATGTAGGGGGTTTGCTCTAAAATGACCCCAGGTGTGGAGGGAAGGGGTAAGGATGACACCGAGCTGGCCACATGAGCATAATGATTGAAGCTGGGTGATGGGAATTGGGGGAAGGGGCCTCCATACTCTTTTGTCTTCCTTTGTTTACGTTTAAAAATCGGTATAATAGTGTCTCAGCCAGCCGCGGTGGCTCACGCCTTTAATCCCAGCACTTTGGGAGGCCGAGGTGGGAGGATCACCTGAGGTCAGGAGTTTGAGACCAGCCTGGCCAACATGGTGAAACCCCGTCACTGCTAAAAATACAAAACAACTAGCCGGGCATGGTGGCGAGTGCCTGTAATCCCAGCTACTTGGGAGGCTGAGGGCAGGAGAATGGCTTGAACCTGGGAGGTAGAGGTTGCAGTGAACTGAGACCATGCCATTGCACTCCAGCCTGGGCAACAGAGCAAGACTCTGTCTCAAAAACAAGCAAACAAAAACAAAAACAAAAACAAAAAGAAAATCTGTATAATAAAGTCTTTAAAAAGGAGAGACAAGAAAGAACTCCTGGCCGGGTGCAGTGGCTCACGCCTGTAATCCCAGCACTTTGGGAGGCCGAGACGGGCAGATCACCTGAGGTCAGGAGTTCAAGACCAGCCTGACCAACATGGTGAAACCCCGTATCTACTAAAAAAAAAAAAAAAAAAAAAAAAAAAAAAGTTAGTTGGGCGTGGTGATGCGTGCCTGTAATCCCAGCTACTCAGGAGGCTGAGGCAGGAGAATCACTTGAACCTGGGAGGTGGAGGTTGCAGTCAGCCGAGATTGCACCATTGCATTCCAGTCTGGGTGACAGAGGGAGATTCTATTTCAAAAACAAAAAAAGAAAGAACTCCCTCTTCCACTGCCTCTGGTCCCCATTCCCTCTGGTGAATATGTAATGCCTGTAGTTCATGCAGTCATTTTACAGCTAAGAGGGAACAAGCCTGAGGATGAGACTAATCCCCAAGTATGACAGAGTGGAAGAAGAAGGGACCGAGACGCTGGAAGATTCTGTCAGGCTGCCAAATTAACCAGGTCCAGAACTGGCCTGCTTCAGGATTCCTTTTTATATGAGATAATAAATTAAGCCATGTTTAATGTGTTTGGTGACATGTAAGCCAAAGTCCCCTTACTGATCTAAAGAAAGGAACAGTATGGAGGTCTGGCCCCTGTTGCTGCAGGATGTCACCCATGGTATCTAAGAGGATGTTAGGATTGGAAGAAAAGCTGGTAAGAAATGTGCCCTGGACAAATTGCTCTGAGTCCTTCCATTATACCATAGGGGCATCAGGAAATGGGGGGGATCACTGCTTTCTGTCTTACTTTCTGGAACCCCAGAGGGCCAATGCCAGGGGCCGCACTGGACTTGCTTAGGAGGATGCCGATGTTGCAATAATAGACCTTTAGTTTAGTTTTTTTTTTTTTTTTGAGACAGAGTCTTGCTCTGTCGCCCAGGCTGTAGTTCAGTGGCCGGATCTCAGCTCACTGCAAGCTCCATCTCCCGGGTTTATGCCATTCTCCTGCCTCAGCTTCCCAAGAAGCCAGGACTACAGGCGCCCGCCACCTCGCCCGGCTAGTTTTTTTTTTTTTTTTTGTAATTTTTAGTAGAGACGGGGTTTCACGGTGTTAGCCAGGATGGTCTCGATCTCCTGACCTCGTGATCCACCCGTCTCGGCCTCCCAAAGTGCTGGGATTACAGGCTTGAGCCACCGCGCCCGGCCATAGACCTATAGTTTTAGAAGAGGGAATGGCAGAAACAAAACTCCCAAAGGACAGCTGGCCTTTCTGGCATCCTTCCTTACAAACACAAGGAGACCTCTTCTCCCTGCACTCCCCAACATTCAGTAACCACAACCACACAAAGTCTACACACAGGGCACAAACAGCATTGTTTCTAACTGATCTCATGGTTCAGCCAGTCTCGGGGGCATCAGCTGTTCTGTAATGCATGACAAATCACTGTGGTTAACTTAACCCATCCTTGTCTCCTAGCTACAGTTATTAGACACTTGCCAAAAAATGTGCAGAGGGAATGCTGGGGAAACAAAGGAGAAGGGTCATGTGGAGAAGGCCACGAGGCACAGCCCCTCTCCCGCACATCTGGAGGCTTCTGGAGCTCTGCCAGACTCCTGGAGTTCAGATGCAGCACTAGCCCAGGCTTTGGAGACGGGGGGTGGGAGATGAGGGTGGCGGCCTTGAATTAGGAGCAAGTCACAGATCCTCAGTTAGTGAGTTTGCTCTCAGTCTTCATTTGGCTCCAATTTTCTTTTTCTTTCTTTCTTTCTTTCTTTTCTTGAGATTCAGTCTCACTCTGTCATCCAGTCAAGTGATCATGGCTTACTGCAGCCTCGACCTCCTTGGGCTCTGGTGATCCTCCCACCTCAGCCTCCCAAGTAGCTGGGACGACAGGTGCACCACCATGCCTGGCTAATTTTGTATTTTTTGTAGAGACAGGGTTTTGCCATGTTCCTCAGGAAAGTCTTGAACTCCTGGGCTCAAGCGATCCACTTGCCTCAGCTTCCCAAAGGGCTGGGGATTAGAGGTGTGAGCCATTGCTCCCAGCCTGGTCCCAGTTTTCAAGGCTTTGTTTAGAACAGTGATTCTTAAATTTGAGCATGCATCAGAGTCCCCCAGAGGACAGGTTAAAACAGATTACTGGGCCCCTTCCCCAGAGTTTCTGGTTGAGTAGGTCTGGGATGAGGCCTGAGAATGTGCATGTCTAACAAACTTTCAAGGGATGCTGATTCTGCTGCACAGGGGGACGCTGATTGGAGAACCACTGGCTTAGAGCTGCTGTGCATGACCGTGGCTCTCAGGTAGCAGCAGAAAGAGACTCAAACTCTTCTTCCTCTTCCTTCCCTTTGGGCTGAGGTAGGAACTAACAATGAATGACCAAAGGCCATGGTCCTGGGCAGGGGGAACCAATATCACCAATGCTCTAAGATCACTGTGAACCAGGAACCAGGAGACTTGAGGTGCTATCCTGCCCCTGAATGATCTTTCTGTGTGGTGTCGCAAAGTCACCTCTGCTCTCTGGGTCTCAGTTTGCCCCTCTGTACAATAGGCAGGTGGTGCTTTTCTGTATGTGTTGTCATTTCCACTACCAAAAAGTTTTATAAAATAAGGAGGCTGGGCATGGTGGCTCACGCCTATAATCCCAGCACTTTGGGAGGTGGAGGCAAGCAGATCACCTGAGGTCAGGAGTTCAAGACCAGCCTGACCAACATGGTGAAACCTCATCTCTACTAAAAATACAAAAATTACCGGTGTGGTGTTGCACGCCTGTAATCCCAGCTACTCGGGAGGCTGAGGCAGGGGAATTGCTTGAACCCAGGAGGCGGAGGTTGCAGTGAGCCGAGATTGAACCGTTGCACTCCAGCCTGGGCAACAAGAGTGAAACTCCATCTCAAAATAATAATAATAATAATAATAATAATAATAATAATAAAAAACAAGGAAAACAAAATGAGCTAAATGATCTCTAAGAAGGTGGAGGTAGGAGAATCTTTTGGCAGTGTCACCGTGTGCCTGGAAGCCTGGGAGCTGGAATCTGACTTGGGTTTGAATATGGCTCTGATATTTACCAGCTATGAGTGCTGTGAGCACCGGGGGAGCTGCCCAACCTGGCAGAGCCTTGGACTCCTCTTCTGCAAGTGGGGATGAGGATGCTGACCTTGCAAAGTTGCTGCAGGAGTGGAGGTAAATGTATAAAGGGGCTGGCCAAAAAATATTAGCTATGATGGTTGTTTTTGTTATTTTTAATATCTTTTCAAGGCTTGGCAACTCAGAAAGGCAACTCGTCTCCTGCATCCGTGCCTGACTGTGGAGCCTGGTGATCTTCGCTGATGGTCACTCAGAACTTCCAAGCATGTGTCTCAAGTTTTCCCCTGGAATGATTATTCTGGAAAATGCTTGACTTGCCAAATTTTCCATGAACTGTTCTTTCTCTAACTTCTGTTCATTTGATTGCTAATTTAACTAATATTTATTAAGGGCCTCCTGTGTGCCCAACACAGGGTAGCCACTGGAGATACAACGAGGAGAGAACCCCAAATGTGGTCCCTGTTCCCTGTGAAGCTTACAGTCTGGGGGAAGCAGATGTTAATCTGTGAATCACAGAGAATCAGGAGAAACTCAACAGTGAAAACTGCTGTGCAGGGGCCCAGAGAGGGTACAACAGCAGGCAGATTTGACCTGGTTGGGAGGCCAGGACAGGCTTGGGGAAGAGAGAACTAAAAGGATGATGTCTGAGGGTAGCAGGGGTTGACCGGGAGAAGAGAGAGGGCTGGGCATGAGGGGCAGAGAGAACAGCCTGTTGTGCAAAAGTGCCTGCAAGGAGCTAGGCTGGAGGGCGGTGGAGGTATTACTCAGTGTATGTGACCTCAGTGACTTTTCTTAAAAAGTGACCCCATCTTAACTCTGCTTATCTTTAGAAAACAGGACATCTGAGGTCAGACTAAGCAGCTAAGACTGGTGGGATCCAAGATGACAGTTCACTTGACCTCTGAAGAACCTCTAACTTCATTATAATCTAATTTCCAGGCTAAATGACACTCTTACCAGTATGATGACAGTTGATAATCACCATGCCAATGGCTGGAAGAAACCATGAAATGACAAAAAGGAAGGTGGCAACTCTGGTTCCCAGAAGTTCTCCGCCCATTCCCAGAAAAGACATGAATATTCCTCCCCTTGTTTTCCATGCAAAACGTCTTCATTAAAGATGCCCTATATCTGTGACTTCCCAGCACTCACAAGCTGAGCAGTTGGTTTGTGAGCCACGCTCCCACTTCTCGATTCCATGGCCATTAAATCAAGCCTGCACTGCTTGATGCTCACTCTCAGTTTTGCATACTGACTTTGCAGCACCGAACAGAGAATAATACCTCATTCTTTTTCTTGAGAGGACCAGCTTTGTCAGTAACAGAGACAGGAAGGTGGACACAGTGAGTCTGATCTTTGTTCCAAGAGAAACAGAGCCTTTGGAGGTTTAATAGCAGAGAGGGCCACGTGATGTCTTAAAACATCTCTGGGTGTAGTTGGAGGAGAGATTCCGGGGCCCAGAGAGGAGTGGGGATATCTGTTAGGACAAACCTACAGCAGTGTCCAGAGAAGGGCTGCTGGTGGCCTGGTGGGAGAGAGGGTTGCATTTGAAATGGAAAGAAGTGACTGTATTTGGAATATCCTTTGGAGTCGACTCTGCAGGACTTGGAGGGGATTGATGTGGTGGGTGAGAGAGGTGACTAGGGTGGTCCGGCTGTCTGACTTCCTAACTGGCTATCCAGGGTGGATGGTGACGGCTTTCACTGAGCTAGGGTGGAACTCCTCTTCTCCAGAGCATTTCAGAGCCCTGCTGGTCACTTGTCACACCATGGGTTAGAAGACAAGGTCCCTCCTCCTGTGTTTCAGGATCCTCATCTCCTCCAGGTGTGGATAAAACAGGTAAACACTTAGCACAGCAGCTGGTTCTCAACAAATGATAGCTGCCTGCTGGACCCCCTGCCTCTGAGTCACTCTCGCAGAGCTGTTGGCCTCTTGAGACCTGTCACAAGCTGACACTCTTACTTCCTTGTGGGGGCATCTGGGACTCCGCTGAGGTGGGGACATTTTGTCTCAACCTTGAACCTCCTCATCTTTGTCTTGCAAGATGGAGCAAGAGAGGACGAGAGCTGGTGCTCAGCAGAGGTTGTGCTTTTACAGGCAAGAGAGCAGGTGCCTTGGATCTGAAGCCAGGGGAACTGGCCCTCCTCTAAACTAGCTGTGTGACCAGAGGCAAGTCTCTTTTCCTCTCCAGACCTCAGTTTACCTAACTATAAAATGGGGTGGGGCACAGGACTGGAGACTGCCTCTGAACCCTTCTCTCTCCAAATCTCTGCAATTTTTTTTTTTTTTAGACGGAGTCTCACTCTGTTGCCCCAGGCTGGAGTGCAGTGGCGTGATCTCGGCTCACTGCAAGCTCCGCCTCCCGGATTCACGCCATTCTCCTGCCTCAGCCTCCCGAGTCGCTGGGACTACAGGCGTCCGCCACCACGCCCTGCTAACTTTTTGTATTTTTAGTAGAGACGGGGTTTCACCGTGTTAGCCAGGATGGTCTCAATCTCCTGACCTTGTGATCCGCCCGCCTTGGCCTCCCAAAATGCTGGGATTACAGGCGTGAGCCACCGCGCCCGGCCAAATCTCTGCATTTTTGTTTATGCTCAAAGGAACATGGGTGGAGGCTGGGACCACCTTCCTCCTCAGGGTCAAATCCTGGGCCGTTGCCCAAGCCCCAGTCCACTCATTCCATCTGTTTCAAACTCTTGCCACAGTCACCTTTTGGGGATGGACACCTCCACTTTGTCTTTCTGACCTACCTGTCACAGGAGCCTTCCATGGGCTCTAGCTAGTCCAGCCTTTTCTCCTTCTGCCTGGGAGGCTCATGGCAGGCTGCCCCCTCCTGCCCAAGCTCGTGCCATTCCCAACCAGGAACACTGCTTCCTCTCCGTCTCCCCTGTGGAATCCTCAGCTTGATCCACGGCAGTGAAATCTCCCTCTCAGTTCCTCCTTCCCAGAATCCCCAGAGTCCCTGGGGTCCCCACTGGCGACCTTGCATGTTCATCTAGAGCACATTTCTCTACCCTTTCCTTACCTGGTTTTCAGACTTTCTGTTGCCCATATCAGGTTTCTCGATTGGTTGCTGGCTTCATGCAGCCAACACAGACTTTCTACATCCCTCTCCCCCAGGGCCTTAGACTGAAAGTGTTGTATTAGGTGTTGGGAGACACACCCAAGCCATTCTCTCCCGTGGGAAGACTCAAGGAAGACACTGGAAAACCCGGACCTTGACTTCCTAGGAGGATCCCCAGCTTTCACCTGGGGATTTCTTTCTTTGGCCCCGTTCAACTCCAAATCTGGGGCCGCCTTGCCCTCTCCCCACCTTCTGGCCCAGACTCTGAGGTATGCTCCCATGTCCCCTTTTCCTAACAAAGCCTTCCTCAGTGGAAGAGAGCTTGGACACACAATACTTGCCAATAAAAGCAACCATTGTAGCCCCAGGGAAGGGGGTGGGGGTAAAGAAGCAGGGAGAGGTTTTGCTCTCTGCTTGCCAAGGCTGGCTCCAGGGAAGGCCGCAGCCCACGGCTGGTGAGGAAGGCTGCTGGGGCCCCAGCTGTGACCTGCCCCTCATGACTTGCTCTCCTTGAGGCAGGAAGAAAGGGGTGGAATGGAGCTGAGGCCCCTGAGTTTTCTAGGGGAGTCTCTCTGAGATGGCCCCACAGCAGAAAAGGGGCAATCTTTATTCCATGACTTTTTCCTTCTGTCCCACAGGGTCCCCACTCTGCCCCTTGGAAAACTGAGACCCTGAGAAGGGAAGCCATTTTATCCTGAGATCATTTGGTGGGCTTGGGTTTGCAGAGGGCCAGAGCTGTGAAGCTCCAGCCTGGTCATCTCCCAGCCTCTCCTCTCTCTCTCTCTTTTCTTTCTCTCTTTTTTCTATCTCTCTCTCTCACACACACACACACCCTCTAACTTTCTTGCTCCGTCAGTCCTCACACACAGAATCCTGTCTGGACCTTGACTTTGCATGTCTTTTTTTTTTTTTTTGAGACAGAGTATTGCTGGGTCACCCAGGTTGGGGTACAGTGATGTGATCTCAGCTCACTTCAGCCTCAACCTCTCAGGCTCAAGCAATCCTTCCACCTCAGCCTCCCAAAGTGTTGGGACTACAGGCCTGAGCCACTGCACCCAGCCAACACACATCTTAAAAGACCAGAAAGAGGAGAAAGAGGAACTCTATTCTTCCCGAATTTAATATAGATCAATTTGGTTGTGGCATTTCCAAATAACTGGATGCTCTGATGTAGCTTGGAATGCTTGGAAGATAATATACTTTAGCTTTCTGAACCTGCTTCTTAAATGCACCAGTCCTCCAAAACCTTGGCATCATTTCCAAGATTCTTTATTCCATGGTTATTACAAAAAAAAATCTCCTTCCACAACTCCCACCCCTGAATTGCTTGAAATATAGCTTATTTGCAAGTTATTAGTTACATATTTACAGAGTAAAGCAAGAGCATGGATCTTCTGTTGGGTTGTTTGTACTGACTCCTGACCTGGTCTCAACACATTGCAAGACCAGCATCAAGCGCTCATCTCTGACTCTTGGTTCTTTCCACCTTGGGATGCTACAGTTGCTACTGGCATCAAGGATAGAAGTGGAGGACAGTTATCACTTACTGAGCATCTATTATGTGCCATAGTTAACACCCATTTCACAGATGAGGCAACTGCGGTTCAGAGCTAGGATTTCAATCAGGGCTGTCTGACTCTGAAGCCAGGGTTCTCTCCTCACAGGCTCAGCCCTGCTCTTGGCTAGGACCACAGGTTAGTGGTGCACCCTGGCCTGGTGTCTGGAAAACGGGTAGATCCAAGGGGTCGATGGTTAGTGAGGGCATCAAGACCATAGTGAAAGAAAGAGGGAGGCTCCCTCCACCGGGAGGCTCACTGTCCACCACACCCCCAAATGCAGCCGGACACCCCTTTAGCCTCCTGGATCTGGAACAGAAACAGAGAGCAGGCCCTGCGGCCAAGAAAGGGGGCGGAGCAGCCATAGAAAGCGGATTCGGGCCACCACTCAGGGAGCCCAGGCGTCTGAGGGGACAATCGCTCCGTGCGCCAGGAGCCCCTGCTCTGGCTCCGCGTGGCACTTCCGATCCCCGGCCACAGGCAGCTGCACTCCCCAGCCGCGCGCCCCGCCCCCAGGCGCCCGGCGCCCCAGCTCCGACCCGCGCCCGGCCCCGCCCCGCCCGGTGTGCCCACCCCCGGCCCGCCCCGCCGCCCCCTCGCCCGGCTCCCGCGGAGTCCCGGAGCGTCACTGCGCGGGCGGGCTGACCGACCCACCGGCAGTTGGCACCGGGGGCGCTGGCGCGTCAGCGGCTCCGCTCTCCAGCCTGCAGCCTCGCGCTCCCGGAGCCAGCGGTCCAGGCGGCGGAGCCGCGCAGGGGACCCGGAACCGGCGGGAGGGAGGCTGCTAGGCGGGGAGGCGGCAGCGGCGGCGGCGGCGGGAGCCGGCCGGTGCTCCGACAGCCCGGGGCGCACCCTAGCCTCGCCGCCTTCAGCCTGGGACTTCGGGCTTGGGCGCTTGCCCAGCCCGCTTCTCAGCGCGGCCACATGGCTCCACTCCGCGCGCTGCTGTCTTGCCTGCTGCCTTTGCACTGTGCGCTTTGCGCCGCCGCGGGCAGCCGGACCCCAGGTGCGTGCGGGTTGGGCGCGCGGGGGCCCGTGGGGCCCGGGGTGCTCGCGGTCAGGGTGGCCCAAGGTTGCTCCAGTTACCCGGTCAGGGTTCCCGCGGGTGGGAGGCAGTGTGCACACTCTGGGCTGATTTGCTCTCTTTTCTTCCCCTGTGCCACAGCACTGTCCAGTGATTTCTCTCCATTTCTAGCACTAGAAGTAGACAGAGACCCCAGGAGAGAATTTGGGATCATCGAGTCTCTTCTTAGGAGCAGCGTGTCTGTCTCTTTGTCTCTCTGTGTTTCTTCTTTCCCCCCTTTCCCAGTTTGTTTCTCTGTCCTGTGTGTCTTTCTCGTTCAGTGTCTTCTCTGTCTCCAACTTGTGTGAGCATGGGTGCAAGGGGTGTGTGTGTGTGTGTGTGTGTGTGTGTGTGTGTGTGTGACTGTTACATACCCAGAATAAGGCTAACAGGTGATTGCCTCCTACTGCAGAGCGTACAGGGCAGTCATGCTCCTGCACAGAAACACACATCCTTCCACTGCCCCCAACCTAGCATTGTCAAACGTTGCGGACACAGGCCTCTTGCCTACAGACCAGATACACTCCACTCCTGCCCTGCAGCATGGGGTACCCTCCTGGTGGCTCTGAACATGGGGAGGAGTCTCTGGTCATTTCCAGGCAGGGTGCCTCCTTTTCTGTGAGCCTTGTTTGTGTGCCAGAGTGGGTCCCCTCTTGCAGCAGTCTTGGGGGTCCTCTGCTATAATGGGGATGAAACTAGAACTGTGGGCATGGGGAATTTTCGGGAAACACCACTTTCTATGTTTTATCAGTGACGTGAACTGGGGAGACGAGAGGTAGAGCTGTGTGGAAATGAAAATTCCTCCCAAACTCGCATTCATGAATCACCAGGCCTGGAAGCCAGGGAGCTGTCATTCCTGCCCAGCCTGGCTGGGCTCAAGGAGAGCTGTGTGAGGATGGGCCTGCTGGCATGTGGCCTGGAGCATGGGGCCATGACCTCACAGTTAATTCAGCCCAAGTGGGCAGGTCATCCCCTGTATATCCTTTTATTTTTGAAGATCTATATTTATCCAGTTTGGGGCTCGGCCATACAGAAATCTCAGCGGCCCCTGTCCTGCTTTAAAAAGTTTTCTTTCTAACCTTGGAAAAATAGAGAACTGGGCATTCCCTCCCTCCCCTCTGCAGCCCCACCTTCTCCTTGACACGCGCCCACGGTCCCCTGGGTTTCTAGGTGTGTTTGTTTTGCCAGCTGCGTTCTTGGAAGCTTGGGGAGGAGGGCCCTACCCCAGCCTGGGGTGGTGACTTCAGCACGCTGCGGAGTTTGGGCAGATCTGCCCTTCCCTTTATTTGCCCTGTTGGCTTTTGGGGAATTTTAGTCCTTTTCTGGGCAGAGCCCAAGGTTGGAAGTCTTGTCGCTAGTGACCAGGCTCTGTCTGGTATCATTTGCTTTCTTCTGCTAAGTTTAAAAAGGACCTGGGGGCTACAGGGAGTGATATTTGCACAAAGTACCTGCACATCCTTCATCCAAGTGTAGGAATCCTGGAGCTCAGGAAGCAATGGATGGAAAATGGGTGAACTCGGGCTAACGGGGCCATCTAAGGGTGACACTCAGGGTTCCTATCCCTCCCTGCCCTAGTGGGATTTCCGACTTCTCCTTACCTCTGCACTGACTGCATTGAAGTGACTCTTTGTTTATCTCCGACAGAGCTGCACCTCTCTGGAAAGCTCAGTGACTATGGTGTGACAGTGCCCTGCAGCACAGACTTTCGGGGACGCTTCCTCTCCCACGTGGTGTCTGGCCCAGCAGCAGCCTCTGCAGAGAGCATGGTAGTGGACACGCCACCCACACTACCACGACACTCCAGTCACCTCCGGGTGGCTCGCAGCCCTCTGCACCCAGGAGGGACCCTGTGGCATGGCAGGGCGGGGCGCCACTCCCTCTACTTCAATGTCACTGTTTTCGGGAAGGAACTGCACCTGCGCCTGTGGCCCAATCGGAGGTTGATAGTGCCAGGAGCTTCAGTGGAGTGGCAGGAGGATTTTCGGGAGCTGTTCCGGCAGCCCTTACGGCAGGAGTGTGTGTACACTGGAGGTGTCACTGGAATGCCTGGGGCAGCTGTTGCCATCAGCAACTGTGACGGATTGGTAAGGGATGAGACTTTCATTAAGTTGCATCCTCCCCCTCCCGTGCCCCGCTCACGTGGTTTTGAGATTGCTATGGGCATGTTTTGCAGTCTGGGCCAAGGCAGGGGTGGTGCTGCCTTCCTGAGGGAGTGCCGCCTGCCCCCACGGGCCACTAGGTTCACGCTCTGCCAGGTGTGAAGTGGCCGAGTTGGGATGGTGCCTTTATCATGCCCACCCCGTGGCTTTTTCTCCCGTCACCCTCCATGGACCCCCCTGGATCACAAGCTGTCTGGCTGGTATCTCTGAGTGTAGAGAAACACCGGGGTGAGGAAGCCAGGCTCTGGAGTCTGACTGCTGGGGTTGGAATTGTGGCTGAGCCGCTGCCTAGCTGTGAGGATTTGGATGAGTTCACCTCTCTGTGGTTCTTTCCCTTGTTTATTTTGCACACATTTACTGTTCTAGGTGCTGGGGGTACAGTGGTGCCTGAGGCAGATGTGGCTTCTGCTCTCCTGGAGCTGACCTGCGGGTGTTAAGGATGTGGCCCGCCTAACTGGGCGGTGCACTGGGGGCTGCCCCTGCCTGGCTCATGGTGCGGGCACAGTTAGTGGCTGCTATTATGTCCTATAACATTGTGATGTCATGTCCTTCCTCTTCTCCTCCCTGTCTCTCCTCCCAGAGCCAGCCTGCTCTTTCCTGGCTGCTCTGCGCGGCCCCTCTCCTAGGACCCTCACTGCTTCCACACTGCTTCCCAGAGTCTGGGGCGCCTCTGCTGGTTGGCTCCACATTGCAAACCAGAAAGCCATGGGGGCGAGCTGTCTTTCTTGCCCCCACTTGGGGCTGGCTCTCGTTCCCCTCGCTGCTCCTCCTCAGTGTGCAGGCCCTTGTGAGCTGGCACAGCAGCCCCAGGGTCCTGTTCGGCGGCTCTTCCCTGCCCCAGAGACACCAGATGTGAGCTGATGGGTCCCAGGAAGAGGCCTGCTTGCTCCTCTGCCCTCCAGCTTTGAGACCGGGAACATTTGAGATGGGGAGGGCTTGTGGGTTCCTTCCTCACTGACAGGGCGGGGAGCATTTGTCACCATCGTCCCATGTGTAGGAGAAGTCTTACCTGCTGATTTCGTGGCTGCCTCTGTCTAAACCAGCGCTTTCCACCTTTTATCATGATGTACCCCTAAATGTTTTAGACATTTCCCCCCTAATCATCAGTCCACCTCAGGATGAGGTGGGTATTTTTTGTTGTTGTCGTTTGTTTGTTTTGTTTTTTTAGAGGTGGATTTTCACTATGTTGCCCAGGCTGTAGTGCAGTGGCTATTCACAGGCACAAACACAAGGTACTGCAGACTTGAACTCCCGGCCTCCAGCCATCCTCCTGCCTCTGCATCCCAGGAGCTGGGGCTATAGGTGCATGTCACTGTGCCTGGCTTTCCTCACTCAATTTTAATACCACAGATATACTGAAGATCTGTTTATACACTGTATATCTATCTGGGCTTTATATGTTTTTACCTTCCCCAGAATCAATTTTCACCCCATTGAAGGTGATAGGGCCCTCATGGAGAGGGCTTATCTACATGGTAGTTGGTTTCATAGTTGAGCATGCGGTAGAATCACCTGAGCACCTTGTCAGGGGTGCAGAATCTGCCTCTCGGGGGAGGGACCAGGATCTGATCGACACCAAACTCTGCAGGTGAACTGATGCAAAAGTTCCTGAGAGCGGGCTTTGAGAAAGCAGATTGTCAGGGCAGCTGGGGGAGCCTAAGGCCTTGTCAGGTGTCTGGGCTAAGCCTCCGCTGCCAGCCCACTTTGGCTCTGTGGCTCTGTGCCACAGGGGCCCTTGGCCACTCCGCTGGCTAGAGCTATGCCATGGCCACAAGTTTTGGTTGAGAATCTCAAGTGACGTCAGAAATCATCCAGGGATACAGTATCCATGCAGATAGAGAGACAGAAAGTGCTGGTGCAAGCCAGCAGCTGAACTGAATTAGATGGTGAATTCCTTCTAAAGTCATCACACAGGTAGGCCGTAAGCTCCTCAGGGACAGGGCTAGGGCTCCTGCTTCTCTGACTGCCCCCCTGAAGTGAGGCACAGAGGAGATGCTTAATATATGCTGAGAACCTAAACTAAGGATGACCGTCACTGACAACAAGTAACTCCCCACCCCCTTTGCATCCTGAAAACCTCCCTTGTCATTGAACCAGCTCAGCAGCCTGTTGACAAGTAGTGACTGACCGCTAGGTGCCACAGGGATCGGGGCCATGAAGGGCCCTGAGCTAGCACTCCTGAAGCACGAGCACATGGCTCCATGGTGTAGCGTATATGGTGACAAGTCATCATGCTCTGGTTTTGGGGGCTGGCAGATGGTGGAGGTGGGGCTGGCTGTTCAGTGGGGCTGGGGCTGGACATTCCTCAGAGGGTGTTGCTGATTTTCGGTGGCCTCTGAGTAAATGTTCTCCTTAGCAGTGTGACCTTGGGCAAGTCACCCCCCATTTCTTAGCTTTACTCTTCTCATTTGTCCAAAGAGGGGCTATGCTTGATGTTCCCTGGAAGATGGGAATCGATTCTGTGTGGCATTTGCTGAAGCGGGTTCGGGTCTCAGAGGCTGTCCAGGTACAGGCTTCGGGAGGCTTGCTCTGTAGCTGGTACAGAACTGAGGCTCCAGGAATTGACTTTCCTGGGTCCCCCGCCCCTTGGTGAGGGGCAGAAATGGACTTTACTGGGCTGAGCTTCAGGCTGGATCACAACATGTACCCTGGCTGTTTCCAGAGGCCAGTCCTCCAGTCCAGTATCTGGACGCCTCCCCCTCCAGGCCCTGGGAGTGGTACTCCCTGACTGCCTTCCACTGGGGCTGCCAGCACAGAGGTCACCCCAGGCTGGGATTCCTTGACTTTCCGCCCACTCCAGGAAACTGCTTTGTGTCCCATGACAGCAAGGGGCTGTGTCCCAGTGACCCAGCTGAGCTCACCTTTGGACTCAAAGGCCATGGTGTAGCATTTCTGATAAGATTGAAGGCTCAAGCCTGTAATCCCAGCACTTTGGGAGGCCGAGACGGGCGGATCACGAGGTCAGGAGATCGAGACCATCCTGGCTAACACGATGAAACCCCGTCTCTACTAAAAAATACAAAAAAAGAAAAAAAAACTAGCCGGGTGAGGTGGCGGGCGCCTGTAGTCCCAGCTACTCGGGAGGCTGAGGCAGGAGAATGGCGTAAACCCGGGAGGCGGAGCTTGCAGTGAGCTGAGGTCCGGCCACTGCACTCCAGCTCCGGCGACAGAGCGAGACTCCGTCTCAAAAAAAAAAAAAAAAAAAAGATTGAACTCTGCATCTGTACATGGTCTCTGGATTTTAATCCCATATTCTCTAACATCTCAAATGCCAAAGTCATTCATTTCAAAAAATATGTACTGAGTGCTGACCATGGACAAGGTCCACAGGGAGATCATAAAAAAAGAAAGTGACACAGATGATGACAGCAACAGTAACCAGTCCTTCCTGTGGCCCAGACACAGCATGCATGTGTGTATGTGCTTTTATTAACTCCATCCATTTGTAGATGAGGAAACTGAGTCATAGGCGGAGATACGAAGAACAGATAGCTTCCATTAGCACAGGACTTTATCGTTTACAAAACTCTTTCGCTTCCTTCAATCTTGTGAAGTATGTTTGCAGATATTGTTATTACTCCTGCTTTGCAAAGAGTCAGGTCCCTGTCCTCGAGGAACTTGGGTGCCATGCAGGGGGAAACCTACCAGTAGTTTCAACATTCACCTGGTTTTCTAGAACACAGTGGGGATGGGTGCTCAGTAAATGAGAGTGATTGTTTTCTTTAATGTCAGAGAAGGTGACATTTGAACTGGGCTTTGAAGGATGAGTAGAAGTTTGCTGGGGCCAGAGGGTGGGGAGGGCCCCCTGGGCAGGGGGAAGAGCTTGAGCAGGCTAGCGATGGTTGGACAGAGGAAGGAGCACCATGTCAGGTGGGGCTGGGGAGTGGACACTAGAAGACACACTGGGCAGGGGGGCTTGGTCTCACCTTGAAGGAAGGGTAGGATGGAAGAGGGGGTGTGGGGCAGGGATGCGGCAGCTTGCTCTCTTGAAGAGGCTGGGCTGGGAGTTGAGAGATGTGGCTATGTGTTTCTGAGCAAGCTGGCCCCTTCTCTGGGCCTCAGTTGCCACCTTGGTGCATTAAGGAAGCTGGAATGAGTAAGCTCAGACCCATTCCAGCTCTGGCATTGGTGTTTTGTGGCGTAGGGCTGACCTTGCTGGAGTTTGGAACCAGGACTCAGGCCCCTGTAAACCTGTAGTTGACGGCTCCCTCCTGCATTGTGGTTAATTCATGCCTAACAGTGGGGTATGGGATACTTCATCTTACTTCCCACCCACTGTTCTGGAGGGCCTTCTGTGTGTCCTAGCTGTGGGAGGGGAAGGAGAAAGATTTAGGAATGAAAAAGCAGGGCCCTTGCCCTGGAGGAGTTCGTAGGCTGATGGGGACCCAGATATAAAAGCAAACTTGAGAATCTGGTGAGAGGCAGCAGGAGAAGGACCCGTTTAGTTTGGTTAGGGCACCTAGGAAGGCTCCCCGGAGGAGGTAGCAATTGCTCAAGACTGTTCAGACATTGTAAACATGAAAGATAGTGCCAGGCTCCTGACCGGCAGAAAGAATGACCCAGCCAGTCCTGAGGATATTCAGGGGCAGGAAATAAGGGATGTGGGGGCGGGGCCTGGTCCTGCCTGCAAAGTGCTTCCTCTGGGGTTGAGTGCAGCGAGCTTGGGATGTTGTTAGACTTGAGAGTCCCAGACTGGGAATGTGTCCAGGTATCAGCAGTGACCTGATGGGCCACTCTTCAGAGCCACTAACACTCTGCACCTGGGAGGAACATGGGGTGGGGACCAGTTCTTTGTGGATCCTGGAGAAATTGTGGCGTGCAAGGATGGGGTCGGCAGAGTGGGGTCCCTGCTTCTAAGCGGAGCTGCATGCTCACTCTGCCCATCTAGAATCCAGGCCACCAGCCTCCTGAAGGGTTGCTTCTCCTACGGCCCTCTCTGCCTCCCTAGGTCCTGGGGCCTGATGCCCTGTGACGGGGTGATGGGGGCTTGGCTGCACCGTGTTTCCCCCTTTGCCTTCAGTGCCTCTGTGAGTCAGGGCCTGGCGCGGAAGCAGCCACACGTGTAAGATTTGTCACCATCTGGTTCTGTTTTCCACTCTCTGCAGATCTTGCATTTTTGATGGGTTATACGGAGTAGACCCTGGCAGACGGCTTTGGGAGGGATGGGGGAGGCTGCATCCCAGCCCAGCTGCTCACCACTGAAAACGTCACAGAAGCTCTTTGAGCACCTCCCTTTTGTCTTTAAAATGGGACTACAGTGTAATGTAGGGTGGGGCTGGGGGAGTTGAGAACTTCAGGGTAAGGGGCCTCTTTATGGGAGGCTGAAAATATTTCAAAATGATGGCAGTGGTTACACAATTCTGTGAATATACTAAAAACAATTACAATATGCACTTTAAGTGGGTGAATTATATGGTATGTTATATCTCAATAAACCTATTACTGGCTGGGTGCGGTGGCTCATGACTGTAATCCCAGCACTTTGGGAGGCTGAGGCGGGTGGATCACCTGAGGTCGGGAGTTTGAGACCAGCCTGGCCAACATGGAGAAACCCCGCCTCCACTAAAAATACAAAATTAGCCGGGTGTGGTGGGGATGTCTGTAACCCCAGCTACTCAGGAGGCTGAGGCGGGAGAATTGCTTGAGGCGGAGGTTGCAGTGAGCCAAGATTGCGCCATTGCACTCCAGCCTGGGCAACAAGAGTGAAACTCTGTCTCAAAAAATAAATAAATAAATAAATAAAATAAAATAAAATAAATAAACCTGTTACTAAAAGCACCTGGCCTATGGAAGGGCCCCATGAAAGGTGATGTTCGTAATTCCAAGGAAATAGTCTAGGTTGGGGGAAAGAGCAGGATGTGCTCACTACAGCTCAGACAGCTGTGAGACCTTGAGCGAGCGTCTTCATCTCGCTGTGCTTAAACTCCTCATCTGTAGGAAGGGCAGAGGAACAGCTGTCTATAGGGTTGTTCAGAGGACTAAATGAGATAACGCAAAGTGCAGGACGTGGTTTATGGCAGGGCCTTAAAAAAAGGATAAAAGTCTGCAACCTCCGCCTCCTGGGTTCAAGTGATTCTCCTGTCTCAGCCTCCTGAGCAGTTGGGACTACAGGCATGCACCACCGTGCCCAGCTAATTTTTTTATTTTTAGTACAGTCACAGTTTCACCATGTTGGCCCCACTGGTCTCAAAATCCTGACCTCAGCCTCGGCTGATCCACCTGCCTTGGCCTCCCAAAGTGCTGGGATTACAGGCGTGAGCCACCGCACCTGGCCAATCATGATTACTTTGTAACAGTAACTATTAATAATGATAAATATTACAAATACCATCAGAGTCCCTTTACTGCAATGATATATAGATCACTGGTGTTATCCCCTTGGCCAGGTCCTGGGGATGCGGGGATGAAACTCAGCCCTCTGCCCCTGTACTCCAGGAGCCCACGGTTTAAAGGGGAGGCTGAACTGCGCAGTAGACAGTAAAAAGCAACACAGACCATACTAAGCTTCGGTGATTTGTGGGAATACAGGGAAGCATAGTGCATACCAGGGGTGGCTTGGAGGTGAGTACTGAGAAGGTAGGGTGCTCAGGAAAGGCTTCCGGGGTAGGGGACATTTGGGCTGGGTTTTAAAGGATCAGTAGGAGTTTTCAAAGCCACGGAGTGAGAACTGTAGTCATTCTGGAGGGAAGGAAATCCTGTGTCTCTGCAGGATTCAGGAAATGGCAGGTCATTTCAGACCTCCATGGGAGATGGGGAGTGGTGAAAATGTAATTGGAAAATGTCAACCTCACCATGGAGCTTGGCCTTTTTCCTGCCATCATGGGGAGCCATGGAGGTTTGTAAACAGGAGTCACATCAGTGTTTGAGAAAGCCACTCATCCTTCCAGCTCGATGCTGGTGCACAGCAGACTTGTCTGTGGCTTTCTGGTCTCCTGTGCCAAACAGCTGTCCTTGCCCCGGGGGCTGCTCTTGACTGGCTGGATGAGTGAGTAGGCGTCCTGGGGGCGCCTTGGGAAGCCACAGTCGCCTCCACATTCCAGCTTGTTTTGGAGGTGTGGAGTGTGGAGGCTTGGAGTCTCACTGTGACCGACCCCCTCCCAGACACCCAGCAGGCTTGTCCCCTTACATCTTGACCTGCAGGCCTCCTGCCCTCACACGTGTGTGCCTAAAGACCCTGGGAGGGGCAGGGGGCACCAGAGCATTGTGTCTGATCCCACGTTGGTGCAGGCCTTGCTGCCTTGCTGACCTGCCTCTCTAGCCTTATGGGCTCCAGCTTACAGACTACTGTCTCCACCCCTGCCCTGCCCAGGCTGGCCTGCTCTTGCCTCACTTTTCAGCCCCCTGCCTTTGCTGTGCTGTTCACACCTTCCCTGTCCCCTCACTTGATGTATCGCCCATTTCAACTACCAGTTCCTAGAAATCAGAAACTGTGTTAAATGTGTGCATTTCCTGGAGCATTGAGCATAAGGCTGGGCCCCTGGGTTGGAGGGGCAGGAGGTGGAAATTTCAGATGCACCAGGAGTAAGTAGGTAACAGAAGAAAGAGAAGAGGACCAGGTAGTCATAGGAATGGTGGGATTATGGCAAACGGGAGAGGAGCTGCCCACTCCTGTGCCACTCTGATATTGTAAGAGTTTTGAGTATTTTAGGAGAAATGGGAAATATGGATTTTTAGGTTAACTTTACTTTTTAATAAGTGTTCTAATTCTTAAGCCATTGTATGAACCAAACCCAGCAAGGCGGTTAGCTGGAGGCCTTGGGTTGCTTGTGAGCTCAGCAGCACGTGCTGGGGTGAGTGTGACCCTGGAACCAGACCGCCTGGACTGAAATCTCAGCTCTGCCTGTTACATGCCGTGACCCTGGGCAGTTAGCTCACCTCTGTGTGGTTCGGTTTTCTCATCTGTAAAGTGGGGATCATAATAGTAATCACTTCATAGAGTTGTCATGTGTGTAAAGGACATAGTGCAGTCCCCCGTACACTCAGCTGTTGCTATTACATGGTGTGGATTACTGGTTGGTTGAGTCTACCAGGTCTGAGGGAATGGCAGCAGGAAAGAAGAAGTCAAGAGCACCCCATTTACCATCCTGCCGAACACAGTGAAACCCCGTCTCTACTAAAAATACAAAAACATTAGCCGGGCATGGTAGCAGGTGCCTTTAGTCCCAGCTCTCGGGAGGCTGAGGTAGGAGAATGGTGTGAACCCAGGAGGCAGAGCTTGCAATGAGCCAAGATCAGGCCACTGCACTCCAGCCTGGGCGACAGAGCGAGACTCCATCTCCAAAAAAAAAAAAAGAAAAAAAAAGAGCATCCCGTTTTCTGGCTTCCACTCCCAGAGGTGTCTCTGAGTTTTCAGTGGGGCACACACTGAAGTGGGGGGCTGGTCCTGGCCTCAAGCCTGTTAGTTTTCTCAGGGTGCACCTTGCTTCTCCCTCAGTTTGCTGCTGGCCCTGAACATTTCCACTTGTAGTTCCCAGAGGCGCAGGGCAGGGTGTGGTCACCTGTGTGTCCTCGTGACCCAGCACCGGGTCTGCTGGACAACCGTCTGGGTGAGGAGGCATAAACTCCTGTTTTTGTGTTTTTAACCCCAGTTAGATGAGGGGACAGCATCTGTCATCCTCTCCGTGGCTGTCTGGCCATCTGCTCCTAGGCCAGAGGTGGTGACCGCTGAGGCACGCACACTGCCATTTGCCCTCCTGTGCCCTGGCAGGCCCTGCAGGCCTGCTATGGCACGCTGTCCCCGGGCCTCAGACCCCCCTGCACGTGTTCACGCAGTCACTCTCCGCAGTCACTCTCCGCGGGCCTCAGATCCGTCTGCACGTGCTCATGCAGTCACTTTCCTCAGGCCTCAGATCCCCCTGCACGTGCTCACGCAGTCACTCTCCATGGTCACTCTCCGCAGGCCTCAGATCCCCCTGCACGTGCTCACGCAGTCACTCTCCGTGGGCCTACCGGGCGTGCAGGGGAAACCCATTTACCTCCCCGCCCTCAGCACTGCCTTCGTGAGCAAGTCTCTGTCTTCAGGGTGCACACCCTCTCTGAGAGTGCGAGCTGGTTTCTCATGTTTGCCACTTAGATAACCCAGTTTACTGGGAAATACTGGTTACCTCTTGGCAATTTGTGTTTGCAGCACACAAAACAAGAAAGGGACTCTTTGGAGAGAAAGGGGGCTTTTCCTGACCCGCCTGCCAGGGTGACTGTGGGTCTTCAGTGTGGAGAGAGGAAGTCACTGCTTCCTGATGGTGGCAATGTGAGGGCCTGGAGGACACAGAAGGACTGTGGTATGCATGGGAGTGTCTTGACCCCAGCCAAATCTCAGGAGGCGGGCAGCACAGGCTCTCCTGGGGAAAGAGGCAGGGTGGGGAAACTGAGTAACTATCAGTTCTCATTCTTGTGTAACAAACCAGTCTAAAACTTGGAACTGAAAACAACATTATGTCCTTCCTCATAACTCTGTGGGTGGGCTGGGAGGTTCCTCCCCTGCCTGCTCCCAGCCCTGTTCACTTGGCTGTGCTCCGCTGAAGGGTGAGCTGGGCTGGAAGGCCCAAGCTGGCTTCTTTTACATGACCAACATAGTGCTGGCTGTTGGCCGGGTGGCCTCAGTTCTCTCTGTGGTCAGTCATCCTCCAGTAGGCAGTCTCAGGGTAGCATTCCAAGAGGGGGAAGGTGGAAGCTGGAAAACCCCTTGAGGCCTAGCCTTGGGAGTTGCATGTATTAGTTCATTCTTGCGCTGCTATAAAGAAATAACGGGCTGGGCGCGGTGGCTCACGCCTGTAATCCCAGCACTTTGGGAGTCCGAGGCGGGTGGATCACGAGGTCAGGAGATCGAGACCATCCTGGCTAACACAGTGAAACCCCGTCTCTACTAAAAATACAAAAAATTAGCTGGGCATGGTGGCGGGCACCTGTAGTCTCAGCTGCTCGGGAGGCTGAGGCAGGAGAATGGTGTGAACCTGGGAGGCGGAGCTTGCAGTGAGCCGAGATCTCACCACTGCACTCCAGCCTGGGCGACAAAGCGAGACTCCGTCTCAAAAAAAAAAAAAAAAAAAAAGAAGTAACTGGGGCTGGGTAATTTAGAAAGAAAAAAGGTTTAATCAGCTCACAGTTCTGCAGGTTGTACAGGAAGCGTAGCGGCTTCCGCTTCTGAGGAGGCCTCAGGAAGCTTCTAATCACAGCAGAAGGCAAAGGGGAGCGAAGTATCTCACATGGTGGGAGGAAGACAGAAAGGAGGGGGATGCTACACACTTTTAAACAACCAGATCTCACTCACTGTCACAGTAACAGCCAAGAAGATGGTGCTAAACCATTCATGGGAAACTGCCTCTGTGATTCAGTCACCCCCTAGCAGGCCCCACCTCCAACATTAGGGATTACAATTTGAAATGAGATTTGGTGGGGACACAGATCCAAACCATATCGTGGCACAAGGTCACTTCTGCACATTCTGCTGGTCAGTGCAAGCCATAAAGCTGGACAAAATTTTCCAAGAGTGGGGAAATGGACTCTTCCATTTGAGGGAAGGAGTGGTAAAGTCTCATTGTAAAAAGACTGTGTACAGAAACAAGAGGACTGAATGCAGCCATCTTTGCAAACATTCTTCCACATTGCTCCTAGGCAAGTGATCTGACATCTCTAAGCCTCGGTTTATGTATCTGTAAAGTGGGTGTCCCTACCTCATAGTTTTGCGGGTTAGAAATTATGCACTTAAAGTGCTGCCACAGTGCCTGGAACAATAAAAGTTAGCATTTCTTCTTCTTATTGCTGATGTCTTAGGATAAATAAGGAAACTGAGGCAGGATCCACAGCAGGTGTGTCTCTAGCTCTCTGGGCGCCCATGCCAGGGCTCTTCCCCCTGCTTTCCAGAGGCCCCCTCCTGTCTGGGCTGCTGTCTGTCTGAGTGGAGGCCCAGGGCCTGGGTCCTGGGTCCTGGGTGGTTTTCCAGTCCTCCAGCCAGTCTGATCTTGCAGTTTTACCTCCCTTGTCTCCTCATGACCATGCCTCACTGTCTGCCTTGGATTAATAACTTATTTATGATATGGAATAAAAGCCAGACATCACCTCACTGCGGCTCCTCCAGAGCAGAGCTGGCCTCCCATTCCAGCAAGGGCTGGTTTTATTTTTCTTCCTCTGTGTCTTCAGGCACTGGCTGGGGGGAAGGCAGCTGGGGGCTGTTCAGCAGGCTGGTGAGAGTGATGGCTGTGCTTGCCTCTGCATCTGCCTCCCAGCCCCAGGGTGGTACAGGCCCAGGGTGGGCTCTCAGTGAGGGTCCAGGAGATTCCACATTCCCAGGCACTGCAATGGAAAGTTCCCAAACCATCCACCAGGCCCAGCATTCCATTTTCAGCATGTGGGTCTTGCCCTGCTTTCAAAGCCCTAAAAACAACAACAGTGATAATATTTACCTGCTGCTTCATCCTTAGCAACACTAAGGAGGTCCCTGTCAACATAAGCTCAGGCGCTTGCAGATACCCTTGTGTTATGAAAACCTACATGGATCCCAGCTCAGCGTAATTTCCACCATTCACCCTGACTTTGGCCTGAGTTGGAGACAGCTGTGGCTGGAAGAGGCTTTGGGGGCTTCTAGCTCCCTCTTCATTTTCCAGCAGAGAAAGCTGAGGCTCAAGTTGGGGAGGAGATCCAGGGTCATGGAGTAGCAGGTGAGTGTCAGGTGTCAGGGCGCACAAGGACCAAGGTTCCTTCCTCCCAGGCAATGTTCCTCCCGCAGTTCCAGGCAGCCTCTCCTGTCAGTGGAAAGACCAAGTGTATGTGAACAGAGCCTCAAGGTCGTAAACTGTGTGCTGTTCCCTGATACGATAGCTGTGGCAACAGCTTCAGCATGATGAATGCTAAAAGTGATTGGTCTAATGGTGGTGGGGGGTGAAGGGGCCGGGGGTACTGCGTAGAGGTGTTTATGAGGCTCCCACTGTGACGGGGAGGGCTGCTCAACTTCTCATGTCATTGTCTTCCCTGAAACTGGGAGGCCAACTAAGAAAAACAGATGTCAATGGCCCAGTTAGTGGGATTTGATGCTCGAATGGAACCTTCTGGTGTTTCTCAGACTCAAGCCACCAGTGCTGCTGTTTTATCCATTTTCAACATATTGGAGGGGGAGAGGACTGCTGTTATGTACACATTACTCGTCATGGAACATTTAAAAACCCTGCAGTCTAATTTTCTTCTGCTTTCAGTAACACGGCTGATGGGGCAGTAGAACAGGCCCCTTTTTAGAGAACTGTCTGGAGGTGAGATCGTTTGTTAGGACCAGGTTGGTCTGAATGCAAACTCTGTTCCCAACGGGTGGCTGAAGGCCTTTGTCAGCCTTTGCTTTTAAGCCAGCCACATATTTACACCTTTGGTCTGTCCAGAAACAGCCTGTCACTTTCCCCTCCAAGCCACACTCACCCCCTAGGCAGAGGTTCACATCCACCCCTCAAGGCTGGCAGGGGTCCACACTCAGAGTTAGCTCCTCCAGTCCGAAGAGGCCTGTGTTCCACAGCCTGGCCAACTGCTGGCCTGGGTGCATCGTGCCTTTGAGATGTTGTCACTTCATAATTCATAGTCCCTGCATAGGGAGATGCTAGGTAAAATATGCCGTCCCCTAATCCACGGCCACAATTTTGGGGAGGTGGACCTCTCACAAGGGTGGTATGCCCAAGGGAGTTTGTTTTAAGGCCTGACCCAAAGGATGCTTGTTTAGCATGGTTTCATTCCAGAGTCAGCTGCACAGCATCAACCGGTTCATCCCCCTGAAGCTCATGTCTGGAAGAGGGAAAGAGATACTGGGACAGGGACAGAGCACCTGCCAAGAGCCGCTGCCACGGAGCACAGAGGAGGGAGCAGTGATGGGGTGGCCTTTGAGCTGAGTGAAAGGGGCATTCCCAGTGGGGTGGCACAGCAGGGGTGAAGGCACGGAGGCCCGTGGGAACCGTGGCTCTGGTACAGAACCGGTCCTGTGTGGCTCCAGTGTGGGGATTTTTGTTGCTGGTAATTCTAAAAGGGAAACAAACACAGCATAATAAGAATAACCACCACTGGGGCGGTGTGAGCCACCTCCTGTCTCTCCCAGATGATGGCATTCGCTTCCCTGCACTCCCTTGCCCCTGCAGTCTGTTCGCCAACAGCGGCCCGGGCACTCCTGTTACAATCCGAGTCCTCCGTGGTTCGCGGCACTCCTCAGGGAGAAGCCAACCAGTCCCCGGGCCGCCATTGCTCCTCCTCACTGCCCTCCCTGAAGGGAACATTCCTCCCCAGGGACTGCCAGGGCCTGCCCCTCAGACCCCTCAGGCTTTCACTCAAACGTCACCTTCGGACGTCCTCCCTGGCAACCGTATTCACAGTTTCAAGCTCCAATCCTTTCTCTTCTCCATGGCTCCTTCCACTTGGTATGTCACATATTTCTAGTTATTTATCGCCTGTCTCCACCCTGCTATAGAACGTTAGCTCCATGCAAAGAGGAATTTTTGTCTGTATCCCCAGCACCTAGATCAGGGGCTTCTCAGTCACCATCTGATGAATGAATGAGTGAATATGTGCTATTGCAGGCAATGGTTTAGGAGAAGCAAGTTACAGAGACATAGGTGAACATGCGAAGGGAGGGGGTCTGGAGAGGGGGTCTGGTGGCTGCAGTGTGGGCATTTGTGCTGCTAGTGCCTGGCAGGTGAACTGTCAGAGTGGGGCCAAATCTGGAACCTGTGCTAGTGGTGCTGGTCCCTGGGCAGGGTTAAGTACAGGACCGTACCACCTGTCTGGGGTCTTCTGGCCAATTGTGCTTCATCTGCTCCTTCCACCCTTTGCAGAGGAGACTGGCCAGTGATACCTGGAGGATCATTGTGTCATTAGGAGTCACTCGTGGGGCTAGAGCTAGCCTGGCATTCTCCTGTGCTCACCTACATTCCGGAGGGAACCTGTCTCTCGGCCACTGCCAAGCCCCTCATCAGTGGCTCATTACAGACCAGGCTGAGTATCAGATGCAGTGATAAACATTTATGTGCATGGTCTCACGTGGCAGACATGGTTTAAAACTAGTCAGCGACGCCCTGGGCCAGGCTGCTGTAGGGTTCATTCAGAGGGGAGGCCTCGCTGGGACAGTGACCTGTCGGGCCCTCTCTTGGGCCTGCTTTCCACTGCCAAGGGTGTAGCACCTTTCCTGGTGCTGCTCACCATCAGTTGGTGTGCGTCTGAGCAGCAGGGTTCAAACTGTAAGGCCTCCACGCAGGGTGCTGTTCCTCCACTCAGGGCCTGGCAGCCACACCGCCTGCTGGCACTTGAGGGCTGCTTCCTGTCTCCTCATCCCGGAGCCATGGCTGCTGCCAGCACTCAGGGCCAAGCAGTGGCCAGGCAGAGCTCCTTTGCCGAGCTTGGTGGGCTATGGTGGTGACAGAGAGGGGAGCCTCAGAGCCGTGTGGCTCCTGGGCACTGGGGAATGGAATCTGAGGGTGGCTGCCGGCCTGGCAAGGTCTACTCTGAGTCTGGATGGGCTCCAGAGTGAGGGGTTTGCAGCAGAAGGCAGTCTCTGAGCACCTACAGGTCCTGCCTCTGGGCCAGGACATCTGCCGGTTGGCAAGGGAAGAGGAGTAGAAATAAAAAGTGACCACTCCTCCTTTAAGAACTTCAAGCTTTTGGTCGGGCACGGTGGCTCACGCCTGTAATCCTAGCACTTTGGGAGGCCAAGGTGGGCGGATCCCTTGAGGTCAGGAGTTCAGTTGGTCATGGCCAACATGGTGAAACCCCGCGTCTGCTAAAAATACAAAAAATTAGCTGGGTGTGGATGCGCGCCTGTAGTCCCAGCTACTCGGGAAACTGAGGTGGGAGAGTCGCTTGAACCTGGGAGGCAGAGGTTTCAGTGAGCAGAGATCGTGCCACTGCACTCCAGTCTGGGGACAGAATGAGACCCTGTTAAAACAAAAACAAAAACAAAAACAAAAAACAGAACTTCAAGGTTTTGATGATCTGAGCAACTCTGTTCTCCAAGGTGCCAGAGGACAGAGCTAGTCATCACCTTCATCATCAACATCAGCACAGAGGGACTACTAATAATTGTCCTCACTCTCTGCACTGTGGACCCCCAGCTTGGATGGCTGTGACGGCATTGACTGGTCCTTGGCCACTCAGCAGGTCACAGCTGCTCCCTCTACCTCCCAGGCTTCCCCTACCCTGGATCACTTGTAATCTAGATGGCCCTTGGTCGTGAAGTAAGAGGTGTGCAGTAACCCAGCCCGCTGGACTCCCCCGGCCCCTTCTCGGGGAGCGTACTTATTGTATGCTCGTTTCTTCTCTTACTAGCCCATTTCCGGTGTTATGATGAACACACCTGTGCTGCTCTTGCTCTCTTTATGAAACACGCATGACCACTTAAATGTCCCTTTTCTTTTCTTTTTTTTTTTTTTTTTTGGTGAGGTCTGGCTCTGTCGCCCAGGCTGGAGTGCAGTGGGCGATCTCGGCTCACTGCAAGCTCCGCCTCCCGGGTTCCGCCATTCTCCTGCCTCAGCCTCCCGAGTAGCTGGGACTACAGGCGCCGCCCTGCGCCCGGCTAATTTTTTGTATTTTTTAGTAGAGAGGCGGGGTTTCACTGTGTTAGCCAGGATGGTCTCGATCTCCTGACCTCATGATCCGCCCGTCTCGGCCTCCCAAAGTGCTGGGATTACAGGCTTGAGCCACCGCGCCCGGCCTTAAATGTCCCTTTTCATGCCATTCCACTATTTGGAAGCCTCCAGGGTTTGGATGAGTGTTTCTCAGCCCTGGATGCATGTCTGAATACCCAGCAGCTTCCAGAATGCACTGACTCCTAAGCCCCACTCATCGAGTGTTGATTTCATTGGCCTGGGAGGTCACTGTAGTTTTGTAAATTCCCCCAGGTGATTTTAATGACTGTCTAGGGTTAAGAACGGCTGCTGTTGTCTCCTGGAAAGCCTACTGTGTGTCAGGTCAGTAGCTGGGGTCAGGTCTTTCAGGACCAGAAGAGTCAGGCGGAGGAGGGAAGGAAAGGAAAAGACCATTACGTGCTGTGAACCCGGCTCCAGGAGGGCCATTTCCCATGCCTTATTTCATCTTCCCGTCCACTGTTCGGTTTCAGATGTGGAATCTGAGGCTGAGAGAGGGCTGGTGCCGCTCAGCTGGGAAGGACCCTGCTGGGATGGAACCCCAGGTGTTTCCCTCCGCAGCGAAGCCTCTACACTACTTTGGAGGGAAGTTGAATGACAGAAAAGGAGGGATACATTATGTTTGTTTCCCTTTTTGTAAACTTTGTTTAGGGAATGGGAGTTGATTCTGTGTTCATGTGGTAGGCACACACTCGGTGCAGAATAGGTGTGCCTTTTGAGATAAGGACATCATAGGAAAGTCAGAAAATGCCTGAAAGTTTAAAGGGAAAGAAATTGCCTACCATCTCATTGCCTAGAGACAACTCCCTAACAGCTGGGTATGTTTCTGCCCAACCTTTTGTCTGCAGGTCTTCTTTTTCACCTCTAACATCATCCTCTACCAGTTCCTTTTTGGGGGGTAAGGACTTTTCCCCTTAGGACGTTCACCACTGGTATTCTTTTTTTTCTTGAGGACTTCTTTCCACTTACAGGCAGGAGATCTGGCCATGTGTGGTAGTTCATTTTTATGTTGCTATAAGGAAATATCTGGGGCTGGGCAATTTATAAAGAAGAATTTTAGTTGGCTCATGATTCTGCAGGCTGTACAAGCATGGCTCCAGCACCTGCTTCTGGTGAGAGCCTCAGGAAGTTTGCAGTCATGGTGGGAAGGAAGAGGAGCTGGCATGCCACATGGTGACATCGAAAGCAAAATAGATGGGGGAGGTGCCACATACTTTACGCAACTAGATCTCGTGTGAACTGAACGAGAACTCACCACCAAAGAGATGGTGCTAAACCATTCATGAGGGATCTGCCCCCATGGTCCAATCACCTCCCACCAGGCCCCACCTCTAACACTGGAAATCACATTTCAACATGAGATTTGGAGGGGATAAACATCCAAACTGTATCAGCATGTCAAAGCCAGGCCATAGCAGAGCCAGGAGCTACATACAAACCCTCCTGTGGTTCCAGAATGTCACCCCCAGCACTGATCCTGTGGGTTCCCTTCCTGAGCCACCGGGGCTTCCAGGCATATTTCAAAGTGACAGTGGTGATCATGAGAATCATGGCCGCAGATGCAAACACTAACATGGCCCTCGTGGCATGCTTGGGACCATCCTAGGTGCCTTAGGTATATTGCTTTCTCAGAACAGCCCTACAAGATGGTTGTGGTTATAATCCTGAAGCACAAGGATGTTAAGTAAGTGTCCCAGCATTACATGATCTGAGAGTGGTAGAGCCAGCATTTGAACTCAGGAACTCTCTGGCTCTAGGATCTCTGCATTTACCCACCACATTGCTTCTCCCCTGAGAAAGACTTTTGCTGCAAATGCACTGGGCTCAGCAAGACCTCAGTAGCCTTTCACCCAGCATCTCCCAGGGTGTGGGACCTGCAGAGGTCATGACCTTGGGAACTGTGGCCATGTGGTCATCCCAGATAACTATCTCCAGCTGGCGGAGGCTCGCTGCTTCCTGGTGTTTCTTTGAGCCTTTGGCTTGTTGTCGCAGCGCTGATGCTGCTGGTATGGGGTGCTGTGCAGATGTACGTGGCAGAGCGTGCCAGTTGTGGACAAGCCTGGCAGCTTTCAGCCCCATCCTCCAAGAGCTCCTTCTTCCTGCCTGTCCCCAAGGCTGCAGCTCAGTCTGAATCAGCTTTCAGACTTTCTTTGGCTTGGGCCGAGGACTTGGCAGCCCTAGCCTCCAGCAGAGCTCCTGTGGCTTGAGGCTTCCACATCAGGTTTGAATTAGATGAAATCTCAGCGTCGGCAGGCTTTCATCCCAGCCTCGCTGACTCCCGCTTCCGTGGTAGCAGGCAGTCTGCGTGCCACATGCGTGTCGTCTCTGCATGAATGTCTGCTGGAGCGTTTGTCGTCTGTGTGAGTCACCCCTTTGTGTGTCCTCTCTGTGCCTGTGTATTATCTCTGTGCATGTTTCTCGCCTCCGTTCATGCATGTTATCTTTTTAATTAATAGCTTTATTGAGATATAATTCACATACCATGCAATTCACCCATTTAAAATATGCAATTCAGTGGTTTTAAAAATTATATTCACAGATATCTGCAATCATCACTGCAGTCAACTGTAGACCATTTTCATCACCTAACAAAGAGACTATGTGGCCTTTAGCTATTCACTCCCAATCCAACATTACCCCAGCCGCTGGCAGTGACGAGTCTACTTTCTATCTCTGCAAATCTGCCTATTCTATTTGTATGAAGACACTTCATACAAACAGAATCATGTAATATGTGACCTTTTGCATCTGGCTTCTTTCTACTTGGCATATTTTCAAGGTTCATCCATCTTGTAGCATATATCAGTACCTCATTCCTTTCTATGGCAAAATAACATTTCATTGTATGGCTATATATATATACATATATAGTGTGTCCATTTATCCATTGACGGGCATTTGACTTGTTTCCATCTTTTGACTACTAGGAATAATGCTATGAACAACTTTTTTTTGCGTGGGCATGTGTTTTATTTCTCTTGGGTGCTTACACTTTGGAAGTGGAATAGCTGGATCATGTGGTAATGCTGTTTAATCACTGGAGGAGTATTGCCAGACTGTTTTCAAAGTGGCTGTGCTATTTTACATTCCCACCAATGTATGAGGGTTCCAGTTTCTCCACATCCTTGCCAACACTGGTTATCTGACTTTCTGATTCAAGCCATCCTATTTCTTTGTGGTTTGGATTTGCCTTTCCCTGATGACTGATGATATGGAACATCTTTTCATGTGCTTACTGCTGTTTGTAGATCTTTCTTGGAGAAATGTCTGTTCAGATAGATCCTTTTCCCACTTTAGAACTGGGTTGTCTTTTAGTGATTGTGTTGTGAGAGTTCTTTACATATTCCAGATACAAGTCCCTTATCAGGCGAGGAGAGGCCGGTCTCTCATGTCTTTTTGCACCCCAACCTCACCCCCATCAAGTTCAGCAAGCAGTATGTGCTTCATAAACACTTAAGGACATGTTGAGGGAGGAAGAGATCTGGGTCACTCTGAAGAGTCCCTGCAGGAGCCGTGGTTCCAGGGTGTGGGGGTGTGAGGGGTGGGGCTGCCTCTCCTACCTGCCATGAATCAGAGACAACAGCCCCGGATGACCCGTTAGAGGTTCTGGCCACTGCAGGTTATGTAGGGCGTTGCTTTCAGCTGAACTGACTGATGAACCTGCCAGGGTTGGGGGACTTGAAAAGACCTAGATCACTGAGCCTGTCCCTCCTCCTTGATTTTGGGGTAGAGCAACTGGGAAAAAGGCAGTGTCATTTACTGAGATGGGGAAGACAAGGGGAGGAGTGGGTCTGGAAGTCAAACTTAGAGTTCTGCTCCAAAGTTTGAGATGCCCAGTGGAGATCCAGTCTCTATCAAGGAGGCTGTTGGATAATCATAAAGGAATTCCAGGAGGAGCCAGGGCTGGGGATGTAAATTGTAAGTCATTTGCAGCCATGCAGTACCCAAAGCCATGGACCTGGGGACGTGCCAGGGAGAGCTGATGATTGCAGGAGCTGTGTGAGACCAGGACAAAGAAGTGATTGCTGGCCATGGCCATGTGGTAGTCACAGGTGAGCAGTTTCCAGGAAGTGGTGGCTCTAGAAGGCCACTTGGGGTGGGTAGAGGAGAAGCCAGGGGGCATGGAGGTGGTGCGTGTAGACAACACTTTCTGCTGTGGAGGGAAGCAGTGACACGGGCAGTGGTTGGGCAGGGATGGGAGGTAGGGAGTTTCAAAGATGAGGGACACTCGAGTGTGCTTGGATGCGGATAGTAATGGTCTTGTAGAAAGGAAAGTGTGATGGAACTGGAAAGGGGGTGCTAACTGCAGGAGCTGAGTCCTTGAGGAGGTGACAGAGAGGTGATCCTGAGCACAGAGTGGAAGGGGGACACATCCAGCCACAGAAGAGGAGAGGGGGCCCAGCTGTGGGAGGACACTGGCACTGGCACAACAGGGTGATGGGAGCCTTGGAGTATGAGACTGGGGTTGGGGCAGTGTTGGGGGTCTGAGCCATTTGGGAGAGCTGGGACACAGAATGTTAAGCTGTTAGTCTTAACAGGGAAGTGCAGCAGAACCTCAGCTTCATGCTCACGTGAGGTGAGCTGCTGATTTCAAGTGAGACCAGTAGGCACCTGTGTGCACGCGTGCAGTAGGTGGATGGTTGGACTGAACCAGGGTGGAGAAGCTTCCCTGGGACAGCAGCATGGAGGGAAAGAGGGTGAGAGAGTATGGGTGTTTGCAAGATAATTATTGTGCATCTAGACCTAGATGTCCAAGGTGGTGAGAAGGGAAGTGAGGAAGTAAGGATCATATCTTGGAGGTCCCGATGAAGTTTAATAATAACTGGAGCCAAGTGCTAGGGTTAGGTGAGCAGGGCAGTGGGGGAAGGGAAGGAGCCGCCTGCGGTCGAGGTTTCTGGGTTGTAGCAGCCCATGTGGTCTAGCCAAGGAGTGTGGCTGGCAGTGGCTGGGAACAGTGCATGCAGATGCAGGTGGCCCTATTGAGGTGAAGCGGCCACCCGTTGAAGAATCTGGTGGAAGCCATTTCTGATCCTTGTGTGTATCACTCCAGCATCCAGTTGCTGGATTTTCTTTTGTTTCCTACAGTGGAACAGTTTCAAGCTGGATTTGCTGGAGGCCTAGAACGTGAGACAGCATCAAGGGGTGTCCGTGGAAGTAAAGCCCTTGTGATAGAAGTTCCAGAACAAGTTCAGGCCCAAGAATACACTCTCCTTGGGAGGTGGTGGGATGATTGGCTGAGAGGTGGCCTGCTCTGCTACTTTCTCCTCTGGGGAAGCCCCAGATAGGCCAGCCTGGGAAGGAGAAAGGAGAGGCAGTCTGGCCCACCCCTCAGCTGGCTTCACTGGAGCTACCATCTTGAAATGGACCTTCTGGGCATTTGGCAAAGGTAGGCTGGTCCAAGCAGCAGCAAGCAAGGGGACTCAGGATCCCCCTTTCCCAAGGCCTGCAGCTGTCCCCTGAGAGCCAAGCCACTTGCAACTGTCTGGACCCAGGCCAGGTCCTTGCTCATTGACTCTGTACCTGATGCAGATAGAGCCCTGCCCATGTCCCACATGTCTCCCAGTCCTTGGAGATCTCTTCTGTGCTCCCCTTGGAAATCTCTTTGTTGGCTCCGGGTACCCTTGCCTCCCAGTTTACATCCACATACATGCAGTTTGAGAATAGATGTACTTTTATGTACGCATGTACACATACATACTGATTTCAAAATAATTTGGCCTCAATTACCTGCTATAATATTTGGGACCTTATCCTGATAGTAGACAGCTGTGGGTGACCCGCTGAACTTGTTCAGTTGTGGTTCACAGCAGGACACAAGGTGATTTCTAAGCCAGCACTCACCTCCCTAGTTGCCATGTGACCATGTCTTCTTTGGGTGTCCTGGGCTTACACCTGAACTTGGGGGCTTCCCCTGAGGGAACCCATACCGGAAAACATGTTAACATGGCCTGGAGGCCTCTGGATGAAGAGGTAGGCCAAATGTGTTACCTTTGCAACCAAAACGATGTCATGTTGGAGAATCCACAGTCCTTCCCATCTTCCACCCTCACCACCATTCAGCCACACACCTCCCAGGGAAGGCACCTCAGAAACAGCCACATTAAAGGGAGTTTAGCCCAGCTGACAGTGGTCAGATTTGTGCACTGGAGAATTTCCATTTGGGGAAATTGGACAAGGGCCTACGGGCATGTGGCTCAATTGGATGTAATCAACGATTCTTTGTTGTAGTTTTACTGTGTGAAGAAACTTTCTAGTACATGTTTCCTATTTATTTACCGTTTGTAAAAGAATAAGGTATAGGTAGAAATTCAATATGACTGACATTTATTTTCCATCCTACCAGAATTTATTTCTCCTTTTTTTCTTGATTTTTTATACAGAAATTTGATTTGATTTTAGCACTTTAAAATTAGCCACCACTTTTCAGAAATATAAACATTCTATAAATTGAGAGACAGGAGTACTTTAGTGAAGAGGCAGAAAGCCAGAAAGTTCTCACTGCCAGCCTGTCTACGCTGTGTGGTGCCTGGTTTCCTGGCCAGGGCAGAGATTCAAGGGAACTTGGGCCAAACCTCTCATTGTGCAGACAGGGAAACCGAGGTCTGAGGGGAAGGAACTGGGCCCATCTTGCCTCCCGGTCTGGTGACCAAGCCTGCTTTCCTGTCTTCTCTGTCTAGGAGGAGAGTCTCTGTGGCCCAGGAGGAGCCCAGACCTGGATGAGAGCTGCCTGTCAAGGCCTGGGTGGGATGCACGCAATGGGACAAGGACAATCTGGGGAGGTTCCGCCCTGACCCCTTGGGGGCTGTGGGGATCCACAGTCACAAAGAAATTTAGAAACTTATTTCTCAGATTACGCAGGACAGGGCTTGGTTCTGGCTTCTTTGTCCTGAACAGTTTACTGGGATGGGGAAAGACAGATCTTTTAACCCTTTCCTGGGGAGAGGCCTAAGGGTGTGGAGGCTGGACCAGACCCAGGGTCCTGGGGGTTCCCATTCTGCTGAGAACAGTGAGAGTGTGATGAGGATGGTCTGCGTAAGGGTAAGAATCCTTTTAGGCTAGGTGGCGGGGGAGGTCACCTGGGGAGTGGGAGGGACTGTTTCTTTTATGGGCTGTGCCCTGCCCTTCCTTCTCATATCCTTGGTGAGAGGTGTGCTGGCCTCCATGGGAGGGTTTTGCCCAGAGGTGGAGAGTTGGAGAATGAGTGTCCTTGCTCTGCAAGGTCAGACCAGAGGCCCAGGGATTTGCAGGTGGTACTAGGAAAGCAATGTTTTCTTGCTCCACGTGGCTCCTGAGGGCAGAAGCAGGCCTGGGGGATGAACCCAAGTAATACAGCATTGTGGTTAAGAGTGCTGACACTTACTTGCTGGGTGACTGGGCCAGTTACTTAACCCTTCTGAACCTCTATTTCCTCATCCATGAAATGGGTCTAACATTAGTGCCTACCTTATAGGGCTATAAAGATAAAATAAGACAATATATAAAAATATGAGCGGCAGGTACTGTTGTTAATAACAGTGATAAGAAGACGATTTATAAACGTTGGAAAGTAGGGAAGTGTGTTCACGCTGAATACAATGTTAGGAGTGTCCCTATTCAGAATCTGTTACATCTTGAGGGAGGGAGCTCTCTGTCACTGGAGGCATCCAAGTAAAAGCTAGAGGTCTCCTAACTGGGGATGTTGTCGAAGTACAATGCTTCAGACTGGGATGAGCACGATGATCCTGAAAGGTCTGTAGCCCATGATTGTGGGCCAGAGGAAGGGGCGGGCTGGAAGGCAGTGGTTTCATTCTGGGAACCGTATCCCTCATATGAGGCACCGAGCCCTCGAGACCCCGTGGAGTCTCTGGGCTGTGGGGCAGGGAGCGCCAGGCTTGAAGGATCCTCTTTGTGGAGCCATTTAACTAAGCCCCAGAACTGGGGAGGGCCTTGACCAGGTGCCTGGTGTGTGGGAGGCGCTGAGTAGAGCCTTCCACTTCTTGCTCTGGAGAGTTTGCCTCTGCTAGGCAGCTGGAGAGGTGTGATGGACTGAGACGGCGCAGGCCACTGCCCTGGGCCAGCCAGGTTTGTGTGCCCGTGACCTGGATGGAGCAGTGGCCTCTGACTCATGCTGTCTCTTGCTTGCTTGTTCCAGGGGTACAAGGGACCCAGGGGTCCCTCTGGGTATCAGACACGGGTGTGGAAAGGGGGATGGGATAAATCATGCAGGGCTTGGCTGAGAGTTCATCACAGGCCCTCATGGCAACAAAGCTGTGGTAGGCCTTGGAGGCGTGTCCCGGGCCTGGAGCCACCAGCTGGAAGACAGGCCTCCTGTCGGGGTTCTGCAGGTGCACAGCGGCAGAGGCCCTTGGATTTGGCCGCCACTTTTTGTCCAGGTTTGGGCTCAACCTCTGTCCCTGAGCCTGAATGCCCTGGTCCCCTCCCCACACTGTCCTTCCTGCATTTCCACCCTCACCCGGGGGCCTTCCCCTCTACCTCGTATGCTCTTTCCTTCTCGCGTCAGTTTCTTTTGCACGCTAACAATTTCTCCGTTCTGTCTGCTGTGGAAACCTGGGCTGACAGTCCCTGGGTGACCATGTGACTCAGCCTGGATGGGACTGTGAAGGGAGAATCTCCTTGTCTCTGACGGCAGAGTGGAGATGTGTCTGCAAGGACAGGGGATGTATAGCTTGTCTTGGAGGAGGGAGGATGAAGCTGGTGTAGGGGGAACTGAGGGGAGGGATGGTAAGAGTGTTGGGTCTCTCACTTCCAGTCTTAGCCCCTGCCTCAGTGTGTCCTGGGGCTAGTACCTTCCCCTTCAGGTCAGGAGGTTTGAGTTGAATTTCTAATCCTTGCAACCAGGAACCTGATGGATAGTCATCCTTCAGGACCCACAGATGGTACCTCCTTTGGGACACGTGTCCACACTTTGTCATAGCACCGGGCAGGACATTGGCTGCCCTCAGTTCTTGGGCCTTATTTTTCCATTTCTCCCTGCCCATAGCAGGCACACAGTAGGTACAAAGTCAAACTGCTCTGCATGGATACATGTGTGCTCAGTATAAGGTTTGACATTGACATTTTAACAAGCACATCAGAACTTTTGCAGACAATTGAGTGTTACTTGATAAAATGGTTACATGGAAGCCTCAAATTTGTTCCAATAATGCCATTTTTCCCTGGAACATTTCTTGGCCTCTTGATTGGGCCTGTTGATGAAGCACAGAAGGCAACCGTCTTGATTTGGCTCCAAAATGATGCTTTCTGTCTGATCCACAGAAACAGCTAGAAGGGGCACAGAAAACGTTGGCTGCTGTTGGGGGCTTAGTGGTAGGTGTTCAGTCGGACTTGGAGGGGGCTCCTGAGATGCAGCCTCAGAACAGGAGGAGGTGGGAAGTGGGAAGTGGGTGGAATTGGGTTGTGTTGTCACTGGAGTTCCAATTCAAATGGAGAAGGTCCAGTGAATTTATAGAAACGCTTCCTTCATTCACTGCTTTGTGTTCACAGCTGCGCTCCCAGTCCTTGTTATGTAGTAAGCACTCAATAGATACTTGTTGAACAAGTGAAGGAATTCAACAAATATTTATTTGTAAATCATGCCTATTATTTTCCATCCACTGCGGTAGGTACTCTTAGTACTTTGTAGGATGACGTGGTGTGTGTGTGTGTGTGTGTGTGTGTATATACACATGTGCATATGCAGACACACATACGTTAACCCACATCTAGTTGTATGTTTCATTGGCCCCTGTGATGACTGCCTTCACTGGGGGATAATAACACATTTGCTGGGCTTTGCCATCATATTTTTTTGTTTTTATTTCCAAGGCCAACACCTGATTTTTTAAGGGAATATTTGATGTAGGGAAACATTAGATGAAAAACACGCACTCCTGGCTCATTTATCGTGAATGAGCATTAGCTGCCCTCCTCCCTGCCCCCAAACCCCCATCCCGCCATGTGCACACCCATGTGCTTTCAACCTGAAATAACAGCGCTTCGTATTGAAGTGGGGGACCAGCACACCTTAGGGATAATGAGCCTTTGCCCCTAGGATTTTCCTGTCTGCCTCTAGGTAAAGCTAAACCCTTGTGATGTGCTTCGGGCTCGAGTGCAGTGCCTTGGTGTGTGTGCATGTGCCTTATGGCAGTGGCTTTTGTGCCTCTGCTTTTTGTAAGCAATAGAAGCTCTGATGTAATGAGATTTTATGCAGAGCCCCATGGATAGACAACACAGTAAAAGTGGATCTGCTTTGCTGAAAGGAGGGTGGGCCCCTTTGCTCAGCTTTCCTATCACCTCCTCCCATTCCCCTGCCAGGGCCTCATAGAATGTCATGGAATCCCAGGGCTCCTCAAGGCCCTGGAGGAAGAGCCTGCACACATGTAGGGTCACATATGTGTACTCACAGATGCTCGCCTGTCAGCTGTACTGTGTTCATGCTCTTCTCTCTCTCTTCCCCCGTGCTTGCCGTCCCTGGTTCAGGCGGGTCTCATCCGCACAGATAGCACCGACTTCTTCATTGAGCCTCTGGAGCGGGGCCAGCAGGAGAAGGAGGCCAGCGGGAGGACACATGTGGTGTACCGCCGGGAGGCCGTCCAGCAGGAGTGGGCAGAACCTCACGGGGACCTGCACAATGAAGGTAGGCTGTAGGTAGGGGCCTGTGCGCTGCTTCTCTCCCTACCTCTGGAGTGTTTCCTGGTAACTTCTGTCCTTAAGCTGTCCATGCCTGGCCTCAGTCTTCTTACCTGTAAAATGGGACTGGGCCACATAGATCTGCTGTACTGGCAGAGAAACCCCATTGCGTTCTAGGAGCTGCTGTAATTGGCTGGAGCTAGGGGCCAGAGGAGCCACTTGTGTCCTGAACTGTGGTCCCTGGGACTCCAGAGGTCTCTGAGGAGCTCACTATTTCTTCTCAAGGCTATTTCTGAGCCAAGGCAGAAGGTAGAATGCCTGCAGTGAGTTTTTCCCCCTAAAGTCAACTCAACCGTGTGGGAACCACAGGAAAGGAGTTATTAGGGCACCTGCAGGGAGGCTGCCTGGTGTCAGGACGTCATGGTCAGCTGTGTGTCCTGTAGACCATTTTACAATCCTATCTTCAAGTCTGTCTACTGCGTGATCCAAGGCAACTTACCTAAGATCTCTGAGCCCTCATTTTCCTCATCAGTAAAGCAGAGATGATCCATGTCTACCCGTAAATGTTATATGTAATGGTGATGGTGTCTATGAAAATCCCAGTATAGGGCTTGGCATGTAGTAGGTGCTGGATAAATGGCAGCTCTCCTTACAGTATTATTAAGGGTAACTGCTGACGTGTTAGGGTGGGAACCCCCCGAGGGAAGGGGCGTCCCTGCGCCCAGGTGACCAGTGCAGGAGCCTACACACCAGAGGCACTCAAGACTTATGGTTGGGCAAATAAACTGGATGTGACAGGTGCTGGTCCTGGGCCCGTGGTCAGCTTCACAGTGTCACAAAGCTCCTTTGGCCAAGAAGAGATGAGGAGGCCATAGGTGAAATCTGGTTATGACTGGACCACACACACCGTTGTGCCAGCTCCCTGTGGGACTGGGCTTGGCATAAGAAATGCCTGGAAGCCAGTTGTCCCCACAGATGGTGTATCCATTGAAGCTCCAGCTGCTCTCCAAGTGTCACTCACAAGAGAGCCGTGGCACCAGAGCCAGAGGATTCTGTAGGCCTAAGGTGGGGAGGGCAGGGCTGGTGGGGCCTCTGAGCGCTGGTGTGGATTTCAGGGCACCCTTCCCTCCACCAGGGTTGGGAAGAGGAATGAGTCTCCGCTGGGCTCCATTTTTTTAGGCCAATTCTGAATCCAAAGACCATAAGGTCCCCTCTTTTAGGAAGAGATGTTGGGGAAGTCCAGCTCCAGAGCTGTGAGTCTGGAACCAGCTGCATCACCAGCCACCATGGTGGGCAGCTGGGACGCTGAGACCACTGAGCACATGGAGCTGGAGTTCAGACCCAAAGAAATGTAGCTGCGACTCTTGCCCCACACCAGGCTCCAGGGCTGGAACTCCAGTCTGTGGGCCTTCCTTAGAAAGACCAGGGGTAGGAGAAGACTTTCTTGGAAAGCTGCGACTTGTACTTCTATTTGAAGGCCAGTCGTGGGGCTGAGCCCAGTGTGGGGAGAAGCATTTCTAGGCGTGCCTGTCTCCATTTCACATACTTGATTAAAGCTTCAGTTTGGCTCTTTGGGTCTGGTTTTCCGCACACAGAGAGGTGCCTTGGAGGCCTGGCCAGGTGCTCAAAGCCTGCCTAGCAGCCGGCCAAAGGCTTTTCGGGAATCTCCCTCAGGCTGGGGACCTCTGCATCTCCACCTGTCCCCATCATCCACAGGTGTCCCTCCCCATGGTTCCTCAGACCTGGGAGTCTCCTGGGTCTGTTCTCTTCTCCTACCCAGGCTGGGGGTCCTGGAGGACAGGAATTCCCAGTGCTGGGTCCCCAGGCTTGAGCTGGCCCTCACCCTACGGCCCTGCCTTGGCCCCTGAGGCTGTGCCCTGAATGCTCTCCTGCTGCAAACGCTGCCTTCTCCTATTTAACCCATGGTCCTACTCTCCGGAACCCCGATTCCCAGCCCCCTGATTCCACTGTAAGGGAGTCTGAGGTGCACCAGTGAACCTGGGGTGGAGGGGACAATTCCTCTTCGCACTCAGTAAGGCTCACAGCTCTCCTTGGGCTGCCCATGCCAGGGACGCCAACCGGGCTGGGGCTCAGGGCGACCCATGCTTTCATGCAAACACATTGAGATAAACATTCACTCACATACTTGTACACCCATTTTGAGGCATACGATTCGCTGGGTTTTTAAAATTATATTCACAATGCTGTGCAGCCATCACTTCCATCTAATTCCAGAACATTCCCATCCATTAGTTGTAGTTGCTCCTGTTTCCCCACCGTCCAATGCCCCCTGGCAACCACTAATCTACTTTCTATCTTTCTAAATAAGATATCTATCTTTCTAAATAGGATTTGCCCATTCAGGATGTTTCATGGAATGAAATCATACAGTATGTGCCTTTGGTGCCTGGCTTCTTTCACTCAGCGTGTTTTCAAGGCTTATCCATGGGGTCGCCTGTCTTGATGCTTCTCTCCTCTTTATAACGGAACTCCCGTCCAGTGTATGGACATGCCACATTTATCATTCATCTGGTGGACACTGGAGTTGTTTCTATCTTTTGGCTACGATGAAATGCTGCTGTGAACATTCGTGTCAAGTTTTTATGTGAACATACGTTTTCAATTCTCTTGAGTACATACTTAGCAGTGGAATTACTGGGTCACATGGCACCTCTAGGTTTAACTGTCAACTGTATTTTCAAAGCAGCTGCACCATTTTCCATTGGCCTGGGGCTTCTTGGGTGGCTTATGGCAGCTTCCCAGTGGCTGGCGGGCCCTACTCTGCCCTGAGGGTTGTCTGCTCCTGTCATCCTGAAGGATGAGGGACCCACAGAAGACAGTGCGGCTGGAGCCCCCCACAGCATCCAAGGCTAATGCTGGCTGCTCCTCCCTAATTCCCCAGAAAGTCTGCAGAGAGAGAATTATGGCTGTGCCCTGATAGAGTGTGGTCATGGCTGGGGGAGGCCTGAGTTTACTTTCTGGGCTGTTGTCATGAAGCTGCTGTGTGACCTAGGGTGAGTGGGGTAACCTCTCCAGCCTTCCTGTGACATGCCTGGCAGGGAGGGCTCTGAGAGGTCAAGTGCGGCATTCCACTCGCAGGGCTTACACTTCTGGGCACAGCCCATGTGTTGAGGGTGACGGTTATTTATTCTCCCTGCTCCATGGACAGAGCCTTGTGCCTTCCCCTCCCCTGCCGGGGGCGGCCCTCCTCTCTCCCAGGAGTTTGGTTATGGGCTGCTGCGCTTGCCATTGGCTCAGACACCAGGGCCACCAGAAACTGCCTGCAGTGTGAGCTCAGAGCAGCGCCAGCCTCAAGGGTAAGTGAGGACGAAACCCACCCGAGCCCTGCTCACCAGGCTGTGCGTCCACCCAGAGGGCTTTCCCTGCCAGGCCAGTAGCCACACATTTTTCCAGCTCTTAAGTCTAGGGCTTTGTTCCTTTGCACTATAGCACCACTCAGCAAAGAGGAGATAAAAACAAACGGTAGCACCGAGCCCTGTGTGTTCCCTGTTACCCGTCCTCAGATCCCCGTTACCTGAGAACCCGTGTGGGTAGCAGCGTAGAGGTGGCTCGGGTCTCTGCAGAGGTTCTTGTGGATGCATCCATGTGCGTCACCCATGTGTGGACGGGGTCTGCACACACTCGCTCCCGTGTGTAACATAAATAATCACAATGGACTGGGCAGGGACAGGGCCCTCTGCCCTCTGTGCTGAAGTGGATTTTCTCCTGCTCTCTGTTCAGCCCCAGCTTCAGTGTCCCCTCCTCAGGAAGCCTCCCTCAACAGGTCTGGATCTCCAGGGGCGCGCCTTCTCTGATCAGTCCTGTGGTAGCCTTTGATATTCTTGTATTGTTACAATCCAATTTCTTATTTGTCCCCTCTGCTAGGCAGTGGGCTCAAGGGCGGAGGCTGGGCCTTTATCACCTACTCCCTGTCCATCCATTGAATAGTGCGGGGCCCCTCCTGCTGCCACAGCCCTGATACATGCTGGGGATAGCGTGGTGGCCTCTTTACATCCTCAGTCCCAGCCTTCTATCTGGGGAGCTCTCAAATACCTGTGGATAAATGAAGGTTCTTAGAAATTAATGGTACGAGTATCAAAACTTCAGAGTGAGATGGGGGGAAGTCATTAAGAGTTAAGGCTCTGGGGCCTTCTTGAGAGACCCCAGCCTCCTGTCCTGACTTCTTAGCTTTCCCTGCGACGTCTCCACGTACCCTCACTCCACCGCCCCAGCAGAGTTTATCTTCATTCAGGCTATAGCATAGATGACTGACAGCGCTCAAGCTGTTACCCTTCTACATGGTGGCATCGATGGTAATGTTTCAAAGCATGGGCTTTTGATTCAGACAGACCCACGCGAGAAGCTACTTAACATCTTTGAACTTCAATGTGTTCACCAGTGTAATGGGGACAACAATCTGATAGAGTTGTTGTAAAGATTAGATTAGATTGGTTTGCGTTCGATTAGATTAGAGGTCAGTAAAGGTAAGGCCCAGGGCCAGGTACAGCCTGGCAGCTGTCTTGTAGAGGAGGTTGGATTGGAACACAGACACACTCACAGTCTCATCTGCGGCTGATTTTGTGCTTCAGTGTCAGAATTGAATGGTTGTGACCGAGAATGAATGACCCACAGAGCCTAAAATATTTATCTGGCCCTTTACAGAAAAAGTTTAGTAACTCTTGGATTATATAATACAAGTTAATAAATGCTATTTTGCTTTTAGCCAAAAGGGCAAAGCAGCGATGGTGAAATTTGGGGTCCCTGACAGTTCCTGGGTGGGATTTGAGAGGCTCAGGGCTCATAGGAGTATCCGAGAGTTCCTCAGATGCCCTGTGAGGCCACAGTAGCCCCATGACTTTTTTCCTTTTTGGAGATATTGCCAACTTTGATTTTTACAGCAACGTTGTGGGTTAGAGATAAAGGGTGGTTCATCCTCATGTTATAGGAGAGGCGATGGAGGCAGAGAAGCGAGGGATGGGGCCTGGGATGCCCAGAGAGATAGGATGAGTGGCTCCTGGAACCCAGGCATTCTGCTCTGGGTCAGTTCTCCCCACTCTGCTACTCATTGCTTCAAAGACTTAGCCATGCCCTCGTAGCAGGAAAATGGTTCTTGCCCATGAGTTGACCTGGTATAGAACAATGCCTCATACTGCTTTACTTACAGAGGCAGGGAAAGGGGTGCCCGTGATGGAGCCAGAGGTAGGTGGGGGGTGATGTCACAGTGACAGCCTCTCCTGTGGGTTGGACCTCACTCTCTTCCTGTCTTGGTTCCAGCCTTTGGCCTGGGAGACCTTCCCAACCTGCTGGGCCTGGTAGGGGACCAGCTGGGCGACACAGAGCGGAAGCGGCGGCATGCCAAGCCAGGCAGCTACAGCATCGAGGTGCTGCTGGTGGTGGATGACTCGGTGGTTCGCTTCCATGGCAAGGAGCATGTGCAGAACTACGTCCTCACCCTTATGAATATCGTGAGTGTCCACGTGTCCTGGGACTTGAGGGGAGTGGGGTGGGGTGGGCCCCAGTGCTGATCCAAATGGAAGTTTCTGGGGCCTGGTATTTTTCAGGTGAACTTGGGGGAGTCATTGCTTACTCCTTAGCCCAGCAGGCACGCCCTTGGCAGCCAGGTTCGACGGTATAATGAGCCTGAATTGGCCTGATCCCAGCTGTACATATCTGGGCTGAGGTGACCCACCTGGCCTCCTGTGCTGGAGCCTGTGGACAGTGGGTTCTGGGCTTGGACACGTTCAGAGTCTGGCTCAGGCGTGGCCCGGAGCCTTGCTTGTGTTGGAGTTGAAGGGACTTCCCTGGGACTCATCATCTGGAAGAAATGCCCAACCCCAGGCTGGGGAGACTGGCCAAGGAGCTGTCAATCTGTGAAGTGGGTCCTGAGGCCCTGACACGGGCCTTGGGTGTGCGCAGGCAGGCAAGGACAATCAGGGATGTGGGCAGATTCTAAGACCGTGGTGAAGCAGAGAGCCCGTGCCCTCAGCTGCTGCCTGCAGTTGTCCTGCAGAGATACAGGACTCTCGTCACAGAAAACCTAGTCTTTCAAGAAAAGTCAGAAATGTAGTTTTTTTTTTAAAAAGTGTTTAAAAATTTTATTATGGAAAATTTTAATCCAGATATTTAAGTTAACATTTCCAGTTTTTAAATGTTAAAAGAGAAACCCACTGTGGATGCCAAACAAAACACACCGTAGGCCACAGGTAGCCCCGAGTGAGCATCCCTGGGCTAAAGGGGCAGAGACAAGGAAGAGCAAGAGGGAAAGGGGGGTGAAAGCATGGGGCCTTTGTCAGGGTGCCTGTGGCTGTGTGGTTCTGGGAAAGGATGGGGACCTGTCTGGGTGAAGTGAGACCCAAGGTAGAAATAGTGCAGTCAGGGATCAGATGCTGGGGATGGGGGCCGGACACTCAGCCCTCCCCTGTGAAGTGCAGTACCAGAGGCAGGTGACCCACTGGGATAGACCCCAGCTCAGCATAGGACGCTGTGCAGTCCAGGCGGGGAGAAGGTGGGCAGCAGTGCACAAGGGAAAATGCCACATCAACAAGAGGCAGCAGGGCAGGTGCCCTTCACCTCTGAGCCTCTGCAAGGTGACCAGGTTAATGGCTCATCATAAACATTCATCTGGAATACCAGAGCTAAGAAAGAAGATATGTATGTGGTGGGTCCTGAAGAATTTGAGCGAGGCCTCTTTTGAAGGACAAAGCTTCAGCCCCTGCATGGGCCCTCACTGGCCTTGATGTTAGGGCCCTCTGCCCCTAGGCCTGTTTGGAGAGGATAAAGAGGTTGGCTAGTTGCATGATCATCCAGACCGACAGATGACTGTAGTATGCCAGGGCCGGGATAGAGTCGCCTTATCCTCAGTCTACCATGGGCAGTGCTGACAGGCTGTGAGGGATGTGCAATTGATTGTGCTACTGCACTAAGAGGAATATTAGTGAATCGACCAAGAGCACACAGTCTGACTCGGCCCCTTCCTGTCTTTGTGACTTTGGGGGTGAGTTAAGAACCCTCTGGAGTATCTCCTTCTGCGCTTTGCAAGCAGCATTAACAGTACTTACTACCAGAGGTTTTGGAGAGGATAAAACGAGTGCACAGTGCAGAGCATGGCCATGTAGAGCATATGCTGTTAGTGGGCGGTGGTTGGTGATAATACTGTGACCTTTGTGAAGTGACTGGTCATGCATTTCTGGGAATGGAACAGTTGATGGGGAGAAATGTCAATCCCACGTCATGTCAGTCCCCCTGGAAACATAGGTAGGGCGTTGCCTGGGTCCATAATCTGGCTGCACCTTTGATGAGGTGGTCGCTAGGGGGACAGCCCCTTAATGTCTCTGTGACCTTGGGCAGGGAACCTATGTTGCTCATCATAGGATGCAAATGATGAAAAACCAACTCAATCTAGATTAAGACAAACGTGGTAATTTCTTGGCTCATGGGTCAGACTGGGGGAGGGACAGGTTGGAGCTGGTTGTGAGAGTAATTGAAACTAGAGGAAGTTTTCAGGCTAGCTTCTCTCTCTGTGACATCCTGATTCTCTCTGACCAACTTCTCTACCAGACATTCTGGCCACTGACAACACAACGCTGACTCCTATCCCCATCCATGGCTGGAGACAAAAGGAGTTTCCCCTCTGGTTGCCAGGCAAAAATCTCCCAGGGCAGGACTCTGATTGGCCTAACCTGGGTCACATGCCACTCTTTGGAGAGCATCAGTGCTCCAAGGCTGGAGAGAGGTTAGACACAGCCATGGCCGCTGGAGAAATTGTTCTGAGCTGTCCTGGCACCCCAGTTTGTGTCTGCTACAGTTTAGCCCCTTAGAGCCTCTGCTTTTTCAGAATAGTGTCTGCTTTTGGGTTTGTGAATATTTAGTATCCAGGGTATCTAGCACATGCCTCACACATAGTGGGTACTCAAGTAATGTTTTCTGTCATTATTATTGTTACATTGTTTGTTTGTTTTTGCGTGTATAAGTTGTTCCTCACCTGAGTTTGGGAAAGTGAGTTCCTTGAGGGGAGGGGCTTTGTCTTTTTAGGAATCCCAACAGCACACACAGCACAGTGTCTGAGACCTGAGAGGTGATTGGTAAACGTAGAGGTGAATGGCATCTATGAGAAAAGCAGGTGGCTGGCACCCATTGAGATGGTAGCAGCAGAGAGCAGCAGAGTTCTCTCTGCAATGTCAACGTCAATAAAAGAACAGGAGCAGAGATCAGTTCCAATTACAGGAGCCCAGGGAGCAGGCGGGGGGCTAGAAAGTCTGTCCCTGGTCGCCTCTGTGTATGGACACTTCTTCCATCCCAGGAGCTCAGTGTGTGGTTTTGGACAGAAAGAGCAAAGGCTACCACATGGAGTTGTTTGAGAAAGAGAGAGGGAGGGGAGGGGAGGATGCCTGTGAATCTGAATACACCCACCATCCTGGAACACTCGACCACCCACCCAGTGTCCACAAATCACAGGCCCAGCCTGAGGCCACAGCTGGGGACCGACCCCATTAGTGGGAGGCCATGCTGAGAGCCAGGTTTGGCTCCTGGAGCCAGCAGGTGGGGGACAAGAGGAAGGGCAGGAAAGGGGAAAGGGGCAGGGGAGACCTCAGGATGCCCAAGAGTGGTAGGAGCCTGGGTCCTACTGCCCAAAGCTGGGGCTGAAGACCCCAGGACTGTAAGCCAGGCCCTACTGCAGCCCCAGAATCCTTCACTTTGTTAAAAGATAATTTTCAGGAAAAGGTAAACTCATGACTGTCATAGAGAAATAAAAGGGAACATGTGTTAAAGATTTGACTCTACTCATTAATGAGGGAAACAGGCAGATGTTATAACTCATTCAAAAGAGAACCCAAGGACAGAAACATTATAGATTAGGAATTTTACAATGAATGTGCAAAAGGAGACAAAATTAGTGTTGTGTAGGGTGGGAGGGAAGGCTCTTTAGCCTCTGCCAGAGAAGATGGAACCGCCTGCGTGCAGACAGGAAAGTTGCGTTGCTCTTAGTGACCCATGGTGCTCTCTGCCGTGAGGGCGCTTTCTTTGCGTCTGATTCCAATAAGGGGGAAAGGCACGCTGCGGCAGTGCCTGCCTTCCACTGAAGTACAAGTTTTTATTCTGTGGTTTGGGGCCTGACCAGGTGTGAGGAGTCTGATGACTTGCCCTACTTAAAAACCTTTGCCCCCATTCTTGGAACCAGCGGAGCAGCAGCATCTCCCAGGCCACAGCCCTGGATTGGACTGGGTTACAGCCCTCACAGCAGTGTGGTGGGATTCTGTCTCTTCCCCAGCTCTGTTCTGCCACCTACTCCTCACTTCCAGGATTCTGGCTGGGGTTAGGAGAGTGAGAGTGCTTGGGGCAGTGGTGGGGGTGAGTTGTCTGGGGGGGACCACAAAGCAGTCTTGGGTGATCTGCTCCATTCTTTCTCTCATCTTTCAGAGAAACTCTTTCAGAGGTACCTGGAGGGACCTCCACGAATTCTGTTGCTCGGCTCCTTAACTCTTGGTTGGACTGAGGTGTCGCCAGGTTCTGGAGGGTGGATCAGGTTTGCTAGAGCCCTGCTCCCCAGTTGGCTTGACTGCCAGCTTCAGCTGACATCCATTCATTTGTTCGGAGTTGGGTGCTGTGCTACCTCTGTGCGCCCTCCGTGGGGCTAGGTATTGGGTGGGGTGGGGTGGGAGTCAGGGTTCTTGTGGTTGCAGGTGACAGACCCAGCTCACACTAGCTGAAACCAAAGAGGGGTCTATTGGCTGGGAGCTGCTGATGTGCCCACAGGTAGAAGCTGCGGGACAGGAGCCCCAGGGACCACAGGACGAGGGCTTCAGGCTCCTTAGGGCACGGTCTCCTACTCTGCTGGCCCATGCTTGTCAGTGGAGCCCAGCAGCAGATGGGCTTTCTCCCCATGATGGGAAATGGGAACACCCCAGGTGCTCACACTTAGGACCCAAATGCCAGAAGGCTTGTTCTTGCCCTCCTAGGGAAGACTGACTAGGGTGGGACATGTGGCTATCCCTGTACTAATTACTGTGTCTAGAAGGTTGGTTTGGGTCTGCTGGGCCACAGCTTGCCACTGTGTATGGGGGTGAGGTGCAGCAGGACCTGTGCCCAGAAAGCAAGCAGCACATCATGCAGACAGGAAGAATGGCTTCCACAGTGGGGAACACAAAAGGAAGAGAAAACACAGTCCCTGTCCTCTGAGCTTATACTGCTGTGTGTCCGTAGACCACTGCAAAAGATCTAATTGCAAGCCGGGTACCATGACTCACACCTATAATCCTAGCACTTTGGGAGTCCAAGACAGGAGGATTGTTTGGGGGCAGGAGTTCAAGACCAGCCTGGGCATAGCAAGTCCCCATTTCTATAAAAAATTAAAAAAATTAGCCAGGCAAGGTGGTGCACAACTGTAGTCCTAGCTACTCAGGAGGTTGAGGTGGGAGGATGGCTGGAGCCCAGGAGGTCAAGGCTACAATGAGCTGTGATTATGCCACTGCACTCCACCCTGCCAACAGAGTAAGACCCTGTCTCTAGAATCAAAAAAAGGAAAAGAATATCATTGTAGAAATTATTAGCATTGTTTTTGAGCAATCACTGGGAGGGAGCCAGACTCTTTGTAGACTCTACCTCATTTACATAAGTCTCCCTATAACCCTACGAGAGGTCTGAGTAGCCTCAATGTCCTTACATAGAAACTGGGGTACAGAGACAGGTTGTAACTTGCTAGTCTCCCATCTGATAGGCCGTGGGGCTGGGATCTGAGCACCGCTGTGTCCACTCCAGAGCTCAAATTCTTCCCCAGGCCTGGTGCCAGCTGGTGCTGTCCGTGGCTGGTGACCCAGCTGTTATGGCAGAAAAGCTTTTCCCTACACTCTTATGTTCAGTTCTGGAGGGCTTGTGAGTTAAACTGAAAGAGACAGACTGGCAGGAGAAAAGAGTTGATTTGCCAGTTCCTTGTATATAGGGTTACTCTATGATGAGTACCTCAAAGAGGGGGTGAAAACAGAGAGCTTGGCCAGGTGCAGCGGCTCATGCATGTAATCCCAGCACTTTGGGAGGCTGAGGCAGGTGGATCACCTAAGGTCAGGAGTTTGAGACCAGCCTGACCGATATGGTGAAACCCCATCTTTACTAAAAATATAAAAATTAGCTGGGTGTGGTGGTGTGTGCCTATAGTTCCAGCTGCTCAGGAGGCTGAGACAGGAGAATTGCTTGAACCCGGGAGGCGGAGGTTGCGGTGAGCCGAGATCGGGCCATTGCACTCCAGCCTGGGCCACAGAGGGAGACTGCAGTCTCAAAAAAAAAAAAGAAAGAAAGAAAAGAAAGAAACAAACAAAACCTGGGGCTTATATTCTTAGCTTAATAGGGAGAGAAAGGGAGAAGGGAGAAAGGTTTCTTTAGGAAAGACAGGTGGGTCTTTAGGAGAACAGATGGGAGATGAAGTCTGTGATGTTTACTTAAGCCGGGTCAAGTGGTATTTCTGTCTTTATGACCATGAAATTCCCTTAAGGGGATTTCCAACAACCTCTTTCCCAGATGCTGCTGCTTTTAAGGGAAGCTGAGAAGGCTTCTTTCTGCATCTGTTGGCTTTCAGATGTCTTCAGCTTACACTGATCTGTATCCTAACGCTGGGGTTCCAAATGGGCCCTCACACAGGCTGAGAAAAGGACCCCCGGAGACGGAGTGCTTGCATGCACGTATGTCCTGAAGGGGCCGTGACCTGTGCCAGCTCCTACGGTCTCTGCTTGGCGAGGGGCTCCACATGCGTGGCTTCTGAGCACTGTGTGCCCTCGGCAAGGCCCCTCCCAGACCCACTGGGTGGCCTGGTCTGAGCCCCTGATAAGGGTTCTAAGAGAGTCAGCTCAAATGACGGGGGTGAGGGTGGAGGGGATGCTCTTTGGGGCTATGGGAAAAACAGTGAAACCTACCTCTGAGGTGGAGAGCTGAAGGCAGCGAAGTCTGGAAGGTAGTGGGGAGAGTAGACGGGAGCTTGTTCCCCAGGCAGAATTTAGGAGTTTCCCTCGGAAACCGGAAGAGGTCTTTCGATGGGCTATAAGTCGAGACGTTTCTTTCCATCGAGCAAAGTGTACTTTTGAAACTTGGCATTCCAGGGCTGGCCTGGCCTGAAACGTGGTGCATTCAGAAGGGGCTGGGAAGCCCTCCAATCTGGAGCTATGAGACCACGTGGATGGTGGCAGAAGCGGGTGGGAAGTTCTCTCTGAGCCCTTGATGTTCATGATGTGGAGGCCAGCTGCCCGGCTATCCTCCTTCCTTGGTGTTCCCCCGATGTCCCCAGGACTTTACTGTTGGAGGAACGGAGGTTCAGTGACCCATTCTAACCTTCTTGGCCAAATTAACACGTTCTGACTTTTGACCCTTGACCTCTGACTCATGCATGACTCAAAGCTGTGGCCGGGGAACTTTGTCAGCTTCCACTGAAGACGGGGCCACGAGCGGGCCACGAGGGCCTGCCTTGGAGACTGCTGTTTGGATAGTCTTGGTCCTACCTTCCCTCTCCCCACAACCTGTCAGAAAGTGGGTGAGGAGAGTAATGATCTTCTCAGAAGTTCTGGAAGGCCGTTAGAGGCTGGGTCTTCTGCTCACTGCTGGGTTGCCCTGTGAATGTGGGAACAGACAGGGCCGGGGATGGGTGAGGGGCACAGTTGAGGCAGAGCTTCCTCTGAGGGAAGCCCAGTTCCTCTTGGGGAGAGAGGCTCACAGCATTGAGATGGACTGTGGCTTAAAGGAGCCGTGACAGTGCAAACCTGCTGCTGCCATCACGGGTATGTGGGCGGTATGGGGTTCAGGCTTCCCCTGAACAGGTGCAGAAGACGGACAGCCAAACTTCCCAGCAAGGGAAGGTGAGCAGATGGGGACCGACAATCTGCCTCCCTGGGGACCAGCAGCTCATCCTGTCCATTGTGTGGGAGCTTTTATTCGGCTAGGATGCTTGATGCTTGAATACCCTTAGGGGATTTCCATGGGGCCAGTAATAACAGCTTGCCTTTGCATTCCCCTTGGAGCACCTGTCTGCTGTGACCATTTCTGATCCTGATTTCCGGGGCCAGGTCTGGGCTGGCGGGACCAGAGAGAGGAGATCTAGTTCCTGGGATGGATAGTCCCATTGTGCTCTTAACCCAGGGAGGAGGGGGCAGAAGCCATTAGTGAAGCACCCAAAGTTATCTGACGAGGCCCCAGGCACTGCTGTCAGCGGCAGCTGGAGGGACAGTCCGGGTGGCCCTGCCTTCCATGTGTCTTTTGCATTGACCTGGGGAGATGCTGTGGATATTCCTGCAGCTTCAGATGATGTGACCAGGCTCCCCTCTCAACCTTTCCGCACATGCTGCTGGGTGCTGTCATTCTCTGTGCCTGTTTCCCCATCTATACTGGGTCATCTTCCTTAAGACTTCTTCAAATCTCAGGACTAGAGAACCATTTGAGCACTTTGAAGCATAAAGGGGTAGTTGTTTTCAGCATTTAGTGAGCACCTGTTGTGTGCCTTGTATCACAGACAGAGGCTCCCGTCCTAGAAGTTTTGGTCTGGCTGCAAAAACAAGCCTTAGTCCTGTGGAATAATCAGGGAACCATGGAGAATGGTACCAGTGCCAAGGAGCTTAGAGGGGATACTGTCCCTGTGGGGTTGTAGAGAGAGGAGGGGTGTCTACAGGGGCTCATTGCTGAGCCTACCTTGAGGGAGAGGGCAATTCGGAGAGAGGAGGGCATGCAGATAGGGTGGCAGATAGCACAGCAGGGTTGTGGGGGCAGGGTTGAGGAAGGAGACCCAGGTGTGTGGTGACAGGTGACAGAAGCCTGCAGAGACCTCCCTGGCATCCAGGTGTGGCGGGATAACTGGGGAGGCAGCAGCATGGACTGTGGCGTAAAGAAGAGGCATGAGAACAGCTCCCCGTGGTGGCATCCAAGGTGGATCTGCCCATTCCCAGGGCCCTCTCCTGGCCCAGGGGTGATGGACCAGTTCTCTGGGGCAAGGACCCCTTTGGACATGGGGAGATGGGGGAACCTCCTAGGCCCTGGAGCTGGAGCACAGGGAGGGTGAGAAGAGAGACAGAGAGGCCCTTTCATCATTTCCTCCCAGCCAGGTTGTAGCCAGAAGCTTCCAGTCTCTGTTTCCTCTAGGAACCCTCTTGGCAGCCAACCTGTCTGGATGATAGGTGCCTGATCCACCTCCACCCGCCGCCCGGCTCCACCTGACTGACAATATATAGATGTTGGGGTGGTTGCCGGGACAACACTGGCTAGCACCTCTGCCAATGGTAGGGTCCTACCAGCTCTCACCTGCCTCAGAGCCCCTTTCTGAGCCTGGGGCCTGCTCAGATGGACTGTGTAGAAGAGCTCGCTTCCCCTTTTAGACCTGGGAGGTTTTGGCGCAGTTGGCTGTCAGATCAGGGCCTTGGCGGCCTCAGCCTGGAAGGGTGGCATTTTGTTTACCCTTGACAAGCGTTACACATCCATCATAAAGGCTGGTTTGGAACACCACAAAAACTGCTTTCCTGCTGATGGAGAGTATGGCTTTGCCAGACATTCTGCTTTTGGGTAGATGAATCTCTAAGGAGCTTATTCTCCTTGACACTGGAAGCAGACAATCCTCTTCTTCCCTCTCTTTTTGGTCTTTTTCTCTTCTCTTATGTCTGTTCCCCAAAACTGCTTTTGCTAAAAGTAAAAAAACTCATTCACTGTAAAGCAGTAGTTCTTTTTAAAGTTTATTTTATTTATTATATTTAAAAATTATTTTATTTTATTTTTTGAGATGGAGTCTCACTCTGTTGCCCAGGCTGGAGTGCAGTGGTGCAATCTCGGCTGACTGCAACTTTCGTCTCCCGGGTTCAAGCAATTCTCCTGCCTCAGCCTCCTGAGTAGCTGGGATTACAGGCATGCCACCACACCCAGGTAATTTTTGTATTTTTAGTAGTGATGGGGAGTCGCTACGTTGGCCAGGCTGGTCTCGAACACCTGACCTCAAGTGATCTGCTCACCTCAGCCTCCCAAAGTGCTGGGATTACAGGTGTGAGCCAAGGTGCCCAGCCTTTTTTTTTTCTTCCAAAGACAGGGTCTTGCTTTGTTACCCAGCCACTGTGCAGTCATGGCTCACTGCAGCCTCAACCTACTGGCTCAAGGGATCCTCCTGACTCAGCCTCCCAAGCACCACAGGTGCATGCCACCATTCTTGGCTAATTTTCTTTCTTTTTTTTTTTTTTAATTTTTAGTAGAGACAGGGTCTTACTATATTACCCAGGCTGGTCTTGAACTCCTGGCCTCAAACAATCCTCCTGCCTTGACCTCCCAGAATGCTAGGATTACAGCTGTGAGCCATGGCGCCCACCCAAGCAGTAGTTCTTAACCAGGGACATTTGGTAATATCTGGAGCTATTTTTTGATTATCACAGCTAGAGGGGATGGGGTGCTACTGGCATCTAGTTGGTAGAGGCCAGGGATTCTGCTAAACATCTTAAAATGCACAGAACAGCTCCCCCAACTGAGTTCATCCACGTCAAATTGTCCATACTGGCCAGATTGAGACCCCCTGACCTATGGTATTAGTTCCAATTGTCACACACAGGAATTTTCAAAGCAAACCCTCTGGGCAGAGAACGATGTGCATCACAGAAGGAGGAGTGCTGGGAATCTTGGTGCGAGAGATATGTGATGTGAGCACCCTTCCTGCGAAGAGAGTTTTATGGTTCACACAGCACTTTTGCTTTCATGGACAGCATCTCACTCCACAAATACACACACACACACACACACACACACACAGAGACACACACACACTTTTTAGAGGTAGGGTCTTGCTTTGTCATCCAGGCTGGAGTGCAGTGGTGCGATCATGGCTCACTGTAGCCTCGACCTCCTGGACTCAAGTGATCCTCTTGCCTCAGCCTCCCAAGTAGCTGGGACTACAGGCATGGCTGATTGTACCCAGCTAATTTTTAATTTAAAAATATAGATATATATAGACAGGGTCTCACTATGTTGCTCAGGATGGTTTTGAATTCCTGAGCTCAAACAATCCTCCTGCCTCAGCCTCCCAAAGCGCTGGTATTATAGGCCTGAGCCATTGTGCCTGGCTGAAATAAGTTTTAAACTAATGGATGCTGTTGATCGAGCACATGCTGTGGGCCAGGCCTGGTTTCAAAGCCTTGACGTCTGTTTTTCCCTCCACCCTCCTGCCTCTACAAGCTGTTTCCTCCACACCCACAGATGAGCAGAGTCAAGCTCCAAGAGGTAAGACCATGCAGTGGTGAGAAGCAGCAGAGCTCGACCTTCCCAGGCCTCCACACTGCCTCTATTTACATACAGGCTGCCAGTCTGGGACGTCAAGGCTACTGCGTTTCACAAATAGGTTGTGGGGGATAAATGCTGAGCACTGTGGGCTTGTGAAAGAGACTCTGTTGGGCTGGGTGGGTCCATCCCTGTGCACCCTGGAGCCACTCTGCACACGCAGCCTGGGCATGAGGTGGGCTGAGCAGCCGGATCTCTGGAGCACCACCCAGACCAGCCTGCAGGCTCCAGGGAGCTCCAGAGACAGCCACACCTTTAAGAGGTGTGCCGATTAAAAGGCAGCTAAAAGTGCTCACTTGGAACCCACACCAGCCCTTTAAAATATAGGGCATGATCATGAGCTTGGCAGAGAGGGGAGATGGAGCAGCTGAGCCTGCAGCAACTGAGAAAGAAGTCAGGAGACTCAGCGCTCTCCTTCCACTCCCCTGAGAGCAGCCTCATCCTCCAGACCTCATTAAACACCTCCCTAGTGACCTCGGAGGCAGGGCCTACCAATGTGGTCCATGGCATAAAATCATGGGGAATCTGACCGTCATGGAGTCTTAGATTTGATGAAATATGGTACACATGTGAACTTGTCTGTGTATGCACACCTGAGCATGGCATCTTGGTGAGGTCTTAGTGTCCCAACCCAAGGTAAACCAGACCCAGCTCTGCCTACTGTGAGGGTCAGCCCTGGAGGGCTGGGGAAGGCAGAGAGCTCAGACTACAGGTAGTAGTATATTGCTGTTAAACATCCACATACATGCACATGTGTACACACACAACACAGGTACCCACACACATGCACATGTGTGTACATATATAATATGGGTATCCACACACATGCATATACCTGTACCATGTTTAATCACCCACATGTGTAACACAGGTGTGTTTGTCTAGATGACATGCACCCATGTGTACCACACCAAATTAGATGTGTGCACACAGACAAGTTCACATGTGTACCATATTTCACCAAATCTAAGATCACCAGATCATCAGATGTTCCTACGGCTTTATGTCCAAGAACTAAAAGTGTTAACAATGAAATTCTGTTCATCACTTAGCACTGTAGACTTATTAGAAGAGAGCTTTTTTTTTCTTTTCTTTTCTTTTTTTGAGAACCCTTGCTCTGTCAAATTCAGGCTGGAGTGCAGTGGTGGCATCCCCCAGCTCACCCTGTCCCTGCCTCCCGGTCTAAGTGATTCTCCTGCCCCTGCCTCCTGAGGAGCTGGGATTATAGCCACCATGCCTGGCTGTCTTTCATGGCAGAGACAAGTTTCACCCATGTTGGTTGGGGCAACCTTCAAACTCCTGGAATCTTGTAATCCCAGCCTGCCTTGGCTTCCCAAAGTGTTGGGATTATGGTGTGAGCATCGGTAACCCAGCTAGAAGAGCTGCTTTAACTCAGTTAGACTCAGTCTTTATCATGTTACTTCCTTTTTTTTTTGGTGACGGAGTCTTGCTCTGTTTGTGCTGGAGTGCAGCAGGCCCTGCCACTGCAAGCTCCGCCTCCCAGTTTCACACTTGCCTCAGCCTCCCAAGTAGCTGGGACTACAGGTGCCTGCCAACATGCCAGGCTAATTTTTTTTGTATTTGTAGTACAGATGGGTTTTCACCGCGTTAGCCAGGATGGTCTCAATCTCCTGACCTCGTGATCCACCCACCTCAGCCTCTCAAAGTGCTGGGATTAAAGGCGTGAGCCACCACGCCTGGCCTATCATATGTTACTCTTGTATACACACAGATAAGGCAACATGAACAGGTGAGGAGTTCCCCTAACTTCTTCACATTCAGAGCGGTGCCCTTGCAGGTCATGTTTCGGCATCGTCCTCAGTGTATGATGTTTCCATGCGGCATTGTCCTGCCTGCCATCGAGAGCAGGGGTGGTGCCACCTGAGGGCTCCACTGGCATCCCTGGATTTTCACAGAACCTACGGACAGCATCCTGTGGATTTGATGCTGGAGCCATATTGATTTTACTGCAAGGTGTCGATGGGACGTTTTCAGACAACACCCAGGATTCACATTCCTGCCTCTGATGGTTTGTTACCTGAAATGATGAGGGCTGTGGTTGTGAAGCCACCAGGAATGACAGAGGCTCTTGCTTGCACTGGCAGTGACAGTCACACCTGGGCTGCCTCCTGGCCAACAGTGATTGTAAACGTGAAAAAGAGGAGCCTGTTGGACTCAATGGGATGCAGCATGTGTCTCGGGGACGCTGGGGGCTGGAGCACGTGGTCTGCAGAGTCACCTTGTGCCTTGTGAGAAGGGCCAGGGTTGCGCGCCAAAGGGCTGGTCCAGGGCCTGAGACTCCATGTTGCTGTCGTCTCCTGAGGACTGAGAAAGGACAGGAGGGGTCATTGTGGCCGTTCCTCTGTCTTCAAGCAATGGTGCTCACATCTGCCCAGGTTCAGAGGCAGTAAGTGATCAGGGAAGGCGCATGAGCAGGTCAGGTTTTCTGAGGCCTGGGCTTGTCCTCTGACCATGATTGCTGTCCTCAGGCAAGCTTCTGTATACCTTTGGGCCTGCCTGTATCCCTGAAAACAGGGATAGCATACCCTTCTCCTCAGAGGTCCTTGGAGAAACGACTGACTCTGGGACTAGGGCGGGGAATATGCAAGATGACCCCGGAGCACCTCCTAGAGCCAGAAAGTAATGAAGTGTTAAAACACAAATCCCAAATCCCCAAACCATGGGGGTGTGTTTATGGGACACAGGAGCCAACTCAAAGAGCTCTCAACCACCAAAGCTAGGACAATTTGAGCCACAAAACAAATCACAGAGAATTATAGCCCAAGGTGTAAAATAGATAAAAGTCCATACTGATAACATAAATGATGGAATAAATAAACAAAGAAGGGACAAATCACCCATGCAGAGTAATTCCAGTTTATTCATGTCCGTCTTCAAGGAGGTGGATTTTAACTCCCCACTCCCTAGATGTGGCCCGCACATAGTGACTTTCTTTAAAAGAATTCAGTCTGGAAATCAGGGAGCAGAGGGTAACTCTCAGTGAAGAAACCTGACAAACACTCCGTCAGCCGGGTGATGAAGGCCAATAGCAACAGTGATGAGTCATGCTGATATCATGCATCCTTCGCATGGCCTGATGAGGATGCACCTTACCCCTGTGGGCTTCCTCCCCTGTAGCCCCCATCTAACCATGAGAAAACCATCAGACATACCCTAATTGAAGGACACAAAATACCTGCTCAGTGCTTCTTAAGACTTAAAGTCATCAAAAACCAGAAGGCGGGAGAACCTGTCACAGAGAAGAAACAGAGCAGAGGGGATAAGGAGACAGGAAGATTAAATGGAATGTAACACCCTGGATGGGACCAGGACATTTGGGGGAAACTAGAAAAATCTGAATAGAATGTAGACTTTAGTTAATAACAGTATGTCAATATTGGTTCATTAACAGTGACAAACATACCATAGTAATGGAAGATGTTAACATTTGGAATAAATTGGGTGTGGGGAGTTTCTGTACTATCTTTGCAACTTGTAGCTGAATCTAAAGTTATTTTAAAATAAAGTTTATTTTTAGAATAATAGGAATTCCAGGCCGTTCGCCATGAGGATTCAGTAAAGTGATGTGGGGAGGCGCTTGTGGGCTGTGCCAGCCATTAGTGGCGATGAGACCACTCCGTTCCGCTTCTGTTTGAGCGCGGGTGGGCTTAATACCCCCAGGGTCTTTTTCAGCACTGGCCTCCACCTCTCCCTGTTTCATACCTGCCTGAGCCTGGCTGCCAAGCGGTGGGTGGACCTTTTACAGCCTTCTTGAGTTGTAAACTCTCCTCATTCTCTCTCCTGGGCCAGACAAAGCCCACCCCAGCCACCCTGCCACAGAAACTAGTTCTGGACAGCAGCTGAATGTAGTGGCTAAGGAAGGGGGCCTGAGAGTCACAGAGATCTGAGTTCAACTCTTGGCATTCTCACTTCTAGCTGCATGGCCTTGGGCAAGTTACTTACCCTCTCTGAACCTTGGATGTCTTGCCTATGAGATGGGAATAATTCCTCTCTCCATAAGGTGGTTGTAAGGTTGTATGCCAAGCCCTCGGCACAGTGCCTGGCACACAGTAGGTGCTTGGGGAGTAGAGGTGCCTCCCTCCCTCTGATCCCAGTACCCTCTACCATCTTCTCTTGTGCTGCTTTTTCTCCCCTTGGCCAGAGAGAGTCCTGACCTTTGCTTGTTTTTCTGGTACATACCCAGTGGTTATCTCAGGTCAATATGTGGTACTGAATCCTAATGCAGGGGTCCTGGCAGAGGTGACTTTGAACTTGGCGCAGAGGTGAGAAGCAGAGAAGCTGGACACACTCTCTGTTCTGCCCTGTGAGTGTGCCTTATAGCCATCCTGCCTCATGCCCAACCATGGGAAGCGATCTGTGATCTCCCCTGAGCTAGCTCCCTGGCCTCACCTCTGGCATTTGGGAGGCAGCCATGGAGGGCCAAGGCAGACAGGGCCAGGCCCTGGGTGCACAGCCAGGTTGGAGCCTGTCAGCGAGCCGCCTGTGCGTGTTCCAGAGCAGCTGGGGTCCTGGCTGTGGTGCTATGTGTCACATGGTCTCTGCAATTCTACCAGACACGGCAGCCTTGTCCAGCCACCTCCTTGGCCCATGCAAAGCCTCAGGCAGCTTGAGCCAAATCAAAGATGCTAAGGTTCCTACTCAAGGGCTGGGGATGGCAGGGGTGTGTGCAGATGAGCATACCAGGGCCCCAGAGGACTGGAACAGGGGACTTGGAATGGAAGGGCTAACTCCACCTTTTTTTAATGGGGGAGAAAGGGAATAAAATAAAAGCAGTTTATTTTTATCATCCTTATTTAGTATAAGAAAAGACCCAACTGTTTCTCATTGCTGAGCTCCTTTTCTATCACAGCCTCAAAACTCTTAACTTCTCCTTGTGCTTTAGGCTTCCTTTTTGGGATCATTTTCCGTCTTCCCTGACATTCCTTTAGTGGTGTCTGTGTAACAGTGTTTGTTTATCTGATAATGTCTTCATTTCACCATGGTCCTTAAAAGATGGTTTTGTGAGTTCAGGATTCTAGATTGATGGTTTCTTTATCTTGGTGCTTAGATGGTGCTAATTCAGGTTTTCCATTTGGTAAGTGATCTCTATTTTCTTTGACAGAGGTATACTTCGAGGGAAGTCCATAAGAGACTGAGATCACAGTCTGTCCCCAGGAAGGGAGCAGACATGCTCAGTGAAACTTCCAGCAGGAGACTGAAGGCCAGCAGAGGACGTGGGTGGGAAGGCTGAACAGGGCTCCTGCCCCAGGGAACTTTCCAATGATGAAAAGCTCCCCACTACTAGGCACATGTGAGCGCTGGCTGGGAAGAAATTCCCTGTCAGATGGAGGGGGATGGCTTAGCCTGTTTGGGCTGCTGTAACGAAATATCCTAAGTGAGTAGCATAGAAACAATAGAAATTTATTTCTCACAGTTCTGGAAGCTGGGAAGTCCAAGATCAGGACACCAGCAGATTTGGTGACTGGTGAGAGCCCACCCACTTTCTGGTTCATAGATGGTGCCTTCTCACTGTGTCCTCACATGGTAGAAGGAGTGAGGGGGTCTCTCAGGGGCTTCTTTTATAAGGACACTAATCCCATTCAGGAGGGCTCTGCCTTTATGACTTAATTACCCCTAATGCCCTGTCTTCCAATACCATTCCCTTGGGAGTTGGATGTCAACATACGAATTTTGGGGCAACACCAACATTCAGACCAAAGCAGTTGACTTTAGTTGTCTTGGTTGCCAGTGACCCTGGAGTTCTCTTGGTGGCTTCATGTGGCTCTTGCCTTCCTCTCCCCTGCTGCAAGCCTCTGCCCCTCTCCTTTTAAGGGCCCACAGCCTTCTTGGTCCAGGGATCATTCCAGCTCCTCCACTGAGACTTCCCTGAGCCCTCCTGCCCAGACACTGTTTCCCTTTTCTCTAGATCCTGGAGCCGGGTGGTGGGGGTGGGGGGCTTGTGCTGCAGACCTCAGAACACCAGGCACCTGAAGCCCTTGGTTTCAAGTTGCTTCTTAGTGGTATCTCCAGATGGGCTGTCCCTTTCTGTTTACATAGCATTTGTATCTAGGCCAGTTACCAGGGAGTGGGAGGTGGCATCAGGGGCCCTCACCCCACCTTCTGCCAGTGTTGGACAGTTGAGCTGTGATTCTATCTCCTGCTCAGAGAGGCAGCAGCCCCCTGCCCAGTCCCGCTGTAAGGACCTCTCAGTGTCCTGAGCTGGAGATGGCAGCTATTGGAGCAAGGGTCATTGGAGGCTTTGATGAGTGGGTTTGGCCTGTTGAGTGAGGTACAGAAATGAGTAATATGGAAGGATTCTGGCAGCAATTCACATGGTCTGCCCTACAGGAGAGACACGTGGAGGAAGGCAGCAGCCCTGGGCATTTCCAGACGCCCAGAGGCCCAGCAGATGCCCCCGCTGAATGTCCCAATGACTCCTTTCTTCTCCTGCTCCCGGGATAACCGATGGGTTTACATATGTATGCGTGGGGCACAGATGGGGCTGTGCAGAGCGTGCATTGCCTGTGATCCTGTCCTTAGTCTGCTTATAGTGCACTCAGGGAGGTCTGCGACACAGACCCACCCCAGCACAGAAGGAAGGCCGTGATCCAGTGTTGGAGGGGCTGGGAAGTAAGGATTACTTAAGGGTCACCCTACTGCAGATCTATGATCATCTCAGCAATCAGCAAAGACTCCTTAGTTTAGAATTCCACCAGGGAGCCTATGTGTGTGTGTGACTGATTGAGTGCCCCCCACTCCACCCTGAAGTCCCTCCTAGGATAAGTCTAGGGTGTATGGATTGAGGAGGACATTGTCTCTATGCATGGGAGCACTTTACTCCCACTGGGGAGGGGAGGAGGTTGGGAAGGAAGCCCTGCTGCTCGCTGGACTATCGTCATTTCTTGTGATGGGCATTGGCATTGTTCCTTGTGGTGGGGTGTTGGCGGGGAGCTGCTTTCCCATAGCGGCTGCTGGTCTTTGGTCTTGCTACTCAATTGGATCCAGATATGGGTGCCAGGAAGGCCTGTGGCAGAAGCCTGACGCTGGCTGCTGTGAAGTCCGTCCATTCATGAACTGGGGCAGCTGCCAGTTCTGGGCACTGCGGAAAGTGGCTTGGGACTGGGGATCGGTAATGCATGCAGCTTCTGCTGCCCACAGTTTGCCCACAAAGCGTACGTCTCCTGATCCCCTCCTGGCTCACTCCCTGCCATGGGACTCTCACGCCTGTATGGTTGGAAGTGCTATTCCTCTTCTCCATTTGGTGGACAATGGTTGCTTTGTGGGTTGTAGGTTGATCACTTTGCTTGTGAATGGAAAGGAATTGATGGCTGAAGGGCATGGGGAGATGGAAGTAGTGAGAGCAAGACTATGCATGGAGCTCTGGTCCAGCTCCTAGGAAGCCATATGGGCAGGAGGCAGAGGCTGGGTTCCACTTCCGCCGGCATTGCATCCCTGACCGCGCCGGCGGCATTGCATCCCTGACTGGGCTGGTGGCATCGCATCCCTGACGGCAGCAGTGGCATTTTTTTGTAGAGACAGGGTCTCGCTATGTTGTCCAGGCTGGTTTCAAAGTCTTGGCCTCAAGTGATCCTCCTACCTTGGCCTCCTAAAGCACTAGGATTACAGTCGTGAGCCACTGCGCCTATGCCCAGTCGAGATTAAGCTTTTAAATGTATTGAATAATGTTCTATGAAACAAGCAACATAGAAACAGTATATTCAGTATGATTCCAATTTTGTAAAATAAGATGCATGCATGTACACACGTGGCAGGATACAGGTTAACTGTGGTTATTATATATCTGTCTAACAGTAGTGTTGGTGATTTCATTTTCTTCTTTTTTTGTAGTTTTCAACTTTTATTTCTAGTAAGGTGTTTTGTATTCATAAACAAGGTTATTTAAAACAAAAAAGCTGGAGTATCCAATGGGACCACTCGGGTGAGCTCCCTGTCCTTGGGGGTGGACAAGCAGAGGCCGAGAGTCCACCTCATGGACACTGTTCAGGAGCTTCCTGGCGGAGGAGTGCAAAGGGCTGGAGTCTTTGATGAGCTGTGCAGGACACTGCCCCACAGTCCCGGGCCTGTGAGAGAAAGGAATTGTCTAGAGCAGTGCTCCTCAAACTTGCCTGTGCCTGCCAGTCAGCTGGGGATCTTGTTCAATTGCAGATCCTTATTCAGGAGGCCTGGGGTGGGGCTCAAGGCTCTGCATTTCTCACAAGCTCCCAGGTGCTGCTGCTGCTCCAAGGCCCTGGAGTATGTCTCCTGGAGGAGTGTCCACTGCTGCCTCCCCAGGGCCAGGGCACTGTAGGGCAGACATTATGCCAGTGGCAACTGGAAAGGTACACAGGGATATTAGGGCGAGTGGCCTGGGGTTCCCTGAGCCAGGTGACGTGTCTGGAAGAGGCTCTCCAGACGTGGAAAGATGAGTCTTGGTCAGAGTTGCTGAGTTTGAGACCAGGCCCTCTACACTGTGGCTTTGTGGAAAGAGCTCAGGGTTGGGATTACGTGGTCCGGGATGTGAATCCCAGTTCTGCAGCTTGTTAGCAGCATGTCCTTGGGCAGATCATTTTGCCCCCTCAGCCTGAGTTTCTTTATCTGTAAAGTAGGGATAGGTATCTTGCCTGATAAGGTCATGGTTTGGATACCGTATGTTAGGCACCTGCCCCAGTACCTGGCACGCAGTAGGCCTGTGATGAATGTTTCCTTCCCTTAAACTGTATTTTCTTCTTGCAGGTAGATGAGATTTACCACGATGAGTCGCTGGGGGTTCATATAAATATTGCCCTCGTCCGCTTGATCATGGTTGGCTACCGACAGGTAAACTACCTTGTCAGCAGAAGGGTTGTAGGGCCAGAGTGTTGGACCAGCGATAGTGTGGGCTGGAGGGACAAGCATCCAGGAAACTTTGTCTCCAGAATCAGAACCTGAGGCTATTAGAATTGTGGCTTCAGGGGTGGAGCTTTTGGAGGTGGTAAGCAGTGATTGATGGCTTCCTACAATCTGAGAAACTGATAATTCCACACCTTTATCACCGGGAGATCCCTCTTCTTGGGGAAATTGGGGCTTACAGTGGGGTGGCCATCGAGACAAGTCATGTTCTAGTTGAGCCCTGGTGCCCTGCGCTCTGCAATCTTAGACCACCAGTCACTTATTATTAAATGGGGGTAGCAACCAAACTTTCCTGTAAGAGCTATTGTGAAGATTAAATAAAACAATGAACTCAAAGTATAGAGGAAATGCTCAGAACAGCAGCCGCCTTGCAGGTTAGTTGAGGGGATTGGAAATTGTGTGTGTGAAGTTCCCAGCAGAAATGCATCTCAGCATGGTTCTTGAACCATGGCACGTGAACGTCCCCGAAAGCAGGCAGGGCTGTGTGCCGGCAGCAGCTGAGTGGGGACAGCTGGTGATCTTGGGGTGGGTCCTGCAGTCCTCTGGGCCTTAGCATTCCCATCTGTAAGTGGGAGGAGAGAGGCCTGCTGTGTCCAGGGCCCTGACCCTCCATGTGGCTGTTGGTGCTCTCCCGGCCCCTGCAGTCCCTGAGCCTGATCGAGCGCGGGAACCCCTCACGCAGCCTGGAGCAGGTGTGTCGCTGGGCACACTCCCAGCAGCGCCAGGACCCCGGCCACGCTGAGCACCATGACCATGTTGTCTTCCTCACCCGGCAGGACTTTGGGCCCTCAGGTATGCAAGGTACTGTATTTGCCATGGCCAGGTGTGTGCAGCTTGCAGGGCAGACAGAGGCTGGGCCTGGAGGCAGATGAGCTGTCCCTGGGGTCCACCACATGGAGGTTTGAAGGGACAGGACCTGGACAGTTGGGGGCGAGCTTTGCAATGGTTTATTGGAGACTATGGGAAGTACAGGGGTCCCTACTCTGGTCCCCGATATTTTGGTGGAGGCTGCAGGCAGCTGTGAGTGGTCAGGCCCTGGGTCCTGTGCTTAATGTCCCAGAGCCTGGCTGCTGGAAGACCCTCCATAGGCTTCAAGATGCTTCTCCCTACACTGTGTCCTTCTGTCTTCATTGCAGACTGTGGGACACCTAGGATGGGGCTTGTGTAGGCTGCAGAACGGGAAGTCTGTGCTCTGCCTCCAGCTCCACACCTTGCTAGCCCAGTGGTCCAAGATCTCTTCATCTCCCTGGGTCCTCCCAATTGTGGAATGGGGAACATAACAATATTTGCCTCCCCCCATTCCAGGGCTGCTAAAGGCCCTGGGGCTGCATGACATGTGTGTGACAGAGTATTGACAACTGTAAGTACTCTGCAAACATGCAGCTTTGATACCCATATGAGGAAACTGAGCCATGAGGTGGTGAAGCGACTTGCCCATGTGGTTTAGCAGACAGGAGGCAGATCTGAGACTCAGACTGGATCTCCAGTTTCCATGTTGAAGGCTTTCTATTTTTTTCTGCTTTAATGCTAGAAATTAGTTGGTCAGCCCTGCCTACCCAAAAGATTTCTTGTCTGAATGACTGAAGCCCCAAATGTGGTTTTTACACACCACACACACACACACACACTTACAGACATCCACACACATGTACAGGCCCATGTACACACAGACACATGCATACATGCAAATAGATATAAGCCAGTGTGTACATGTACAGATATACAAACACATGACACACAGACACACAGAGACACTGCATACATGTAGAGACACAAAGACACATGTACACATATGCACAGGCACTCACATGGACACAGACATGCACACACATGTATATACACACAGAGCATGTACTTATATCGCATGTAGAGCAAATCTCAGCTTTCCAGGACAACAGAGGCCCCAGAAACCTCCTTCCCACTCAGCCTCTTGTTATACTCCCCAAACCATGTCAAATAAAAGAACATTTCAGCCCCTCTAACATGGAGGGGGGACTGCAGGCCTAGGCAGGGACATGCCCTTTGTCATTATCCCCACCTTGCAGGCCCCTAGGACACAGGCTTCATGCATGGTAGTGCTTAGCCAGTGCCGGCCCCCCTGCACTGCCATGATTCCTGTGTGGCCTGCCTGCACCTTGGCCGGTGTCCTCCCCACCTCCGAAGAGTTGTCTCAGCTGTCCCTCACTGCCCTCCATCAGCTGTTCCTGGTCCCCCTCAACTCCTTCCAAACCATTCCCTTTCCCCTTCCTCCAGCTCCCTGCTGCAGCCTGTCTTGCTCCTTGAATTCTAGCCCTTCCAGCCCATGCCTCGTCGCATGATCTCCCTGCTAAACCACAGCTCTTTAGCTGTGGCGATGGGTGGGTAGGGGGTGTTGCAGGGTCAGGGGTAGGCTCGGATCTGAGTCCCCTGTTTTCCCCGTGGTACCTAACATAACGCTGCCCTCTACTCCTGCACAGAAAGCGTTTCGAGCTTGTTTGCTGATTGACTGTGGGACTGGAGGGAGGCCTTGTGGAAGTAGTGTGTTTGCAGGCCCAGGTGTTCTCTGGTTTAGAGGGGTGCTGATAAACCCTGGGAAGCCGCAGGCCGAGAGGGAAGCCATCAAGCCCTAGGATGTGAGGGTGGCTTGGCCCAGGTTTGTTCGGCTGCAGGTGGGACTTTGTGAGCATCCTTCTTCCTCCAGGAACGTCCCTGCTCCAAGCACTGACCAAAGGGCTGGGCTGGGCACAGACCTCAGCATGTCCTGCCTCACCTGCCCTCCACCTCGCTCTCCACCTTTTCTTTCTCTCTTCGGCAGGGTATGCACCCGTCACTGGCATGTGTCACCCCCTGAGGAGCTGTGCCCTCAACCATGAGGATGGCTTCTCCTCGGCCTTCGTGATAGCTCATGAGACTGGCCACGTGTAAGTGGCAGCAGCAGGGTGGGCGGGACTGGCAGCTGTGCCATGAGCTCCAGGGAGTTCTGTGGCTGTGGGAGACTTTGCCCAGCTCGGCCTGGTCCTGTGTCCTGGGGGGTGTCAGGGGAGCTGGCCTGCCACTGAGGCATGGCCTCCCGCAGTTGCCAGTAGAGGGAGGCCCTAATCTGAGTTGGGAGGAGCCAAGGGGCGTGGGTAGCAATCTGGGCCTGCCTTGGGCCCAGCCTCCAAATCCCAGGGCCATAGGGGACCAGATGTGGCCCTGCCTTTGGGTGGGTCAGTGGCAGTGTCCCTATCACATGCAGAGGGCTGCTCTCTCTGGGTGGTCTTGATCTCTGGCTTCCTTCCATCACGTCCACATTTGAGGCCTTTCTAAGACTCCATCCAGCCCACCCTGATACTCAGCACTCACTGGAGTGCTGGCCTGAGCCCATTGTAAACAGGTGCACTTAGAGCTTAGGCGGGCCAGGCAGAGGCTGGCTTGCCTGATCTTAGGGCTTTGGGTTTTGTTTAGAGTGTGTTGATTCATTCAGTATTTCTTGAGCACCTACCATGCACCAGGCCCCATTCTAGGAATGAGGCTGCAGTGGAGGCCAGGACACAGAAGCCCTCAAGAGGCTACATGCTGGGTGGACACAAATGAGCTACTGTTCAGTAGGTCACGCCATATCACAATGGCAGAACCAAGGGACACCATCAGCCCTGTCAGATTTTATCCCAGCTTTGCTCCTCCAGGCAGGTGAGACCTCCTCTTCACACCTGCAACATGGGGCTGACACCAGGGGAACCGCTGAGCCCCTCCTTGTGGAGACACAAGGTCAAGCTTATAGGCCTGCATATCTACCTAGCAGTCAAAGCCAGATGCAGCCATCTGGGAATGTTTAAGAACTTAGAATTCTTGGGATTTGGCATTAATGACTAATTGTGAAGAGCAAACTTTTAAATGTAAACTGTTATTATAGTAGGTGCCTACCATGTGCAAAGCTCTGTGCCCAGCCTTGCAGCGTCTTGAAGAGGCTCAAGATGCAGGCACCTACAGGGGCTCAAGAAATGAGGTTGAGTTGAGTTGAATGAAACCTGGTCTTTGCACTCAAAGGCTCTCGGTGGGAAGCCAGCGAATGACTGTGAGTTTTTAATGGTGGGATAGATGGCTCCTGCTGTGGACGTGAGCCCACAGGTGAGACAGCTAGGACCAGTGGCCAGGTGGGGCTTGATCTGGCCTTGGAAGCTGTAAGAACATAGGTGGAACTCATGGAAGGGGTGGGTGTCTGGGAGTGGTGAACAGCAGGAGCGAAGGCTTGGAGGGCAGGATGAGCCCAATCCCAGTGGGAGCAGCCTTGGAGAGAGGGTTGGTCCTCCCCACTGCATGGTTGGGAAACTGAGGCCAGGAAGAGCAATCTGAGCTCAGGACAGGGTCTCCTGCTGCTGATCTGCCTGCCTGCCTGCCTGGGGCAGAGCCCCTGGGATGTATCAGGACTCCTCTGTCTTCCCCATTCCAGGCTCGGCATGGAGCATGATGGTCAGGGGAATGGCTGCGCAGATGAGACCAGCTTGGGCAGCGTCATGGCACCCCTGGTGCAGGCTGCCTTCCACCGCTTCCATTGGTCCCGCTGCAGCAAGCTGGAGCTCAGCCGCTACCTCCCGTAGGTTATTCCTGCCCTCAGAGCTGGGATAGGGGAGCATGCGATCTGCCACTCTGAGCAGACATCACACAGCTGGCTGGTTTCCCTAAGTCTCCCCCGGCATGACTCTTCCGTGACTCATCTCGCCTCTCTGCCAAACCTGGCCTAAAACATACCCCATTAGCATCGCAGGTGGGTTAGCCTAGTGTTTCGGAATGTGTTCAGGTGACCACTTACATAGAATTCTTATTAAAAATGCAGACCCCCTGGCTCATGGATGATGGTAAGTTAGATTCTGCTGGGGTTGGGTCTAGAAATCAGGATTTATCAAGCATTGCAGGTGATACTTATGCATGCTGAAGGTTATGAGCCACTGGGCTGAGGCTGGGGCTCTAAACCCAGTGGCTCCTAACGACCCCTTTGAGCCCACCTGGTTCCAGCCCGGGATCGACTGCCCAGGATCGACTTCTCAATGGATGAACAGTGCTACTGTGGCTTTCCCCCAGGCCCCAAGGAAATGGGCATGCTGAGGAGGGAGCTCCTCCTCTCCCCACTCATATCCTTAGCCCCAGCAGCACACTCCCAATTCTGGTCTGGCTGGTCAGCTCCTGGGTCTTTAAGGATGTTCAGGTACAGAACAAGTGTTAGACTCAGGACCTCGAGGCCTGAGAATGGGAGACCAAGTGGATTTAGATGGGGGCAGGTGGAGGCAGAAATGTGGTCACTAGCCCCATGCAGGAGCTGGCCAGGGCAGCTCGTCCAGGGTCCCTCCTGCACAGTAGGCTGGTTTTTCTCCTTTCAGTACAGAGTGAGTCCTCAAATTGTCCATGAATCAACTATTAGTCTTGGCCATAACATGTCCCTCTAAGGTGGGCAAAATGACCTCCTAATCCAGCTGCGAGCTGAGTATCTAATCCCAGTCTGGGTACCCTTGCCTTTGGCTGCAAATGGAGCCCTTCCAGACATCGTCACTGGTGGGAGTGAGGTCCTGAGTGAGGGGGCTGCTCAGGGCAGCCCATCCTCCCTGGAAGAGACAGCGCTGGGCACGGGATAGCAGGTGCAGATTCCTGCAGGCCTTGCTCATGAAAACCCCAGCCCCTGGGAAGGGAAAGCCTGGGACTTCCCGCTGTCAGCCTGGCTCACCTTCCTTGTTTCCACTGGCAGCTCCTATGACTGCCTCCTCGATGACCCCTTTGATCCTGCCTGGCCCCAGCCCCCAGAGCTGCCTGGGATCGACTACTCAATGGATGAGCAGTGCCGCTTTGACTTTGGCAGTGGATACCAGACCTGCTTGGCAGTAAGTAGCCGTCTGGCCTCTGCCAGGCAGTGGGGGCCAGGGCAGTGTCCTTCTGTGGCCCAGGCTGATCATTCATAAAGCACCTTCTGCCCAGCTGGCCAGTGGGCCTGGTGATGGGCCCACAGACACAGTGCCAGGCACCATGCAGGGATGCAGAGTGAACACCTGTGGGGGCAGGTGGGCGCAGTGGCTTGGGAATGCATTAGCCCTGGGAAAGATGGAAACAGCAGAGCAGAGAGGGTGGGCACCTGATGGGATCCTGGCTGGGCTCATTCCCTGCAAGGAAGCCCAGATTTCAGACAAGGTGTTGGGCTTCTGGCCTGGTGGAGCAGCAGGTCCCACACCCTCAGGCGATGTGCCAGGTCTTTCAGTCTAACTCCCCACCTGCTGCACCTGCACACCACCTCTCTCCAGAGCGTCAGTTCCACACCTCTGCTGCCTGTGCCTGAGGACATAGATACAAGGGAGCATAACTTTGTCCCTACCCTGCAGGATGGGGCAGGGGGAGAGCACTGAGCCTGAGATCAGCTAGAGTGCCCCAGGAGAGAACCCAACAGCTGCCACCCAGGGCCCAGGCTGAGCTGTCAGAGAATGGGCCATCTCAGGGGTAGGGGGCTTTCTGAAGGGGGCAGGCCTTGGGGACCCGAGTGTTTCATACTACCCATCTGGGGAATGCAGCCCTCTTTTCACCTCCTCGGAATGGGGAGCGCCCCCAACCATGTGTGGACAGCTTCCCCACTGTCTGGGACACGTGGTGTGACAAAGCGCCTGAGTTGTGGGCAGAGGACCAGGACATGGGATTTCAGGGCCCAAATGCTGTACTTATAGGATGCTTGTCTGGCTGGCAGGGGATAAGAGGGAATATTAAGGAAACTATGGCTTTTCTGGACAATCTGAAACATAAAGTCATCAACCTCTGGCACGGCTGGGTGTCCAAGTTACAGGGAGGTGGAGTCCCAGCCTCGTCGGAGTATTGGGGGGTCTGGGTTGAAAAGCAGCAGTTCCCTCAATTCTCCTCATGTGCACAGGGCTCAGGGCAGGGGCACTGTGAACCTAGACCTCCCCAGAGCCTCACACCCTAGTCCCAGCTCAGTGACAAATGGCCTCTGTAAAGCGGGGGAGGGAGGCCTTGGAGAGAGAACGGCGAGAGCATGGGCCATGGCTGGGCTCTTTCTCAGTGCCCTGGGGGAAGGAGGGGTCCCTGGAGGCTGCTGGCACTTGGGGTAGAGTTGAACCTGAAGCAGGTGAGGGGCTCTGGCTGCCTCCCCTGCAGTGCCATGGGTGCCTGCACCCATCACACCCTCTTTTCTCTCCATCACTGCCCTTTGCTCCTTGGACAACGAGCCAGTCCAGCCTGGTGACCCCATTCCCTTGCCATGCAGTTCAGGACCTTTGAGCCCTGCAAGCAGCTGTGGTGCAGCCACCCTGACAACCCATACTTCTGCAAGACCAAGAAGGGGCCCCCGCTGGATGGGACGGAGTGTGCACCCGGCAAGGTACCTGTGGGGTGTGCAGCAGGAGTGGCCTTCCTGGGGTGCAGGGCATCCATCACTGGCATGGGGCAGATCCCAGGGGGAACCCTGACCCCTCCCTCCAAGTGCTTATATGAGTTGGGGGTGATGCTAAAGGACAGTAGTGAGCCCAGTGTGTGGGTACATACACGTGGCGTCTTCCCATAAACTCATACCCTTTCTTCTCTCCCAGCCCACTGTCCTTTGCCTCTGTAATTGGCTGAGGGTAGCATGATCTCCTAGCCCATCTGACAGGAAGGCTTACTTCCATTTTACAAATGAGAAGAATAAGGTCCAGGCAGGTTAATTAAAGAACTTGTTGGGGTTCCACAGGGAGTGATTAGAAGAGAAGGGATGCAGGGAAGTCTCTGTGTGTCCTGCCTACTCACCCACCCCCATGCTGTCGCTGAGCATGAGACACACGTGTTCTCCCCACACCAACCTTCATGAGTGTCCTGTGTTTGCTCCCTCATGCATATGTGGGTGCCAGGACTTCATTTGCCCGGGGGACCCCGTGGCTGGGTCTGAAACCCAGCTCTGCTCTGCTCCCAGCCCTGCCGTTGATCACTGTGGTGACCTTGGGCCATTCATTGAAGTTTTCTGACTCGCCAACACCTGACAACCTCAGAGTTGTTCTGAGGTTACTGACTCATGTCAAGGCAAGTGAGGGAGGGGGGAAGAAGCCAAGTACAGGAGAGGTGGTTCCCCATCATCAGCAGGAGCCCAGCCCTGGGGCCACCCCACCATCCTGCCCCCTGCCTCCTGCCCTAGCCAGGCTCCCCCTATTCACACCTGTCCTGCTGAGCTGCTCTGGGGCTTGTCTTATCACAGGTGGATGGAGCTTCCCCTGGCCTGGCGGGTCCTTGAGGGGTTATAGCTGTTCCAGGTCTTTCCACTTCTCAAGTTTTCCCAGGTGTTTTCAAAGTTCCAGACCCTCCCCAGTTACAGTTTCATAGGACAGTTCATCAGTGGGTCTCAGTCTGGGCTGCATATTGGAATCATCCTGGGAGCTTTAAAACCCCTCCCATAGAACAAAGAGTAACTGCAGATGGGCACAGAGGATATTTTTGGAGTGATAAGAATATTCTCAAATTGGATTGTGGTGACGACCGGGCAACTTTGTGAATTTATGAAAGGTCATTGCATTGCACACTTGAAATGAGTGAATTATATAGTATGTAAATTACACCTCATTATAGTGCCTCCAAAAGTTCCTACCCCTAGTGATTCTGACTCAGTTGGTCTGGGGTGAAGATCAGGCATCTGAAGTTGTAAAATCTCCCCCAGGTGATTCCAAGGTTGAGAACCACTGAGTTCATCTCTCGGGAGACGAACTTTGCCCAGAGAGCTTTGTGCGCATTTTTTTCGTGCTACCCTACAGGAAAAGGGAAGGGAGTTGCCTCTAGTTGGGCCCTCCTCTATTTCCTGGCCCTGTGCTAAGGCCTGTAGAGATATTAGAGCAGTCCCATTTAACAAGTGGGTAAACTGAGGCTCAGCAAGCTAAAGTAGCCACACATAGCTAGTATTGCTGAGCTGGGATTCAAACCCAGGAATCCTTCACGCATACCCTCCTTCCGCTGCATGCACAGACCTCCCCACATGGCTGGCCTGCCTCCCAGAAGCACATCTTGTGATCCCTGGAAGGTAATTTTGAGATACAGAGCCAAGATCAACTCTAGCTAGTGTGGGAAGATCGTGTCATCTCTCTCCTATCAGCCTTTTATTACTCCCGGGAGTGCAAATAATTGCACATTTATTATTGTTCATCATAAGATCTGCCATTTCTGGAGGGCTTTGTATACCGGGTATGACCTCATCAGATGCTATGAGCAGGTACAGTTACCCACGTTGTCCTGTTGAGGAACAGGCTCAGAAAGGCAAGCCCTTTGTCTAAGGCTGCTCAGCTCGTGCTAGGGTGGGATTCTGCCTAAACCCAGGCTCATGCTCTTGCTATCCCTTTTTCTGGCTCCCTGGGTGGGCTCAGCAGCAGCAGCAGCCCAGGGTGATCTCATGCGCTCTGCTCTGCCCCAGTGGTGCTTCAAAGGTCACTGCATCTGGAAGTCACCGGAGCAGACATACGGCCAGGATGGAGGCTGGAGCTCCTGGACCAAGTTTGGGTCATGTTCGCGGTCATGTGGGGGCGGGGTGCGATCCCGCAGCCGGAGCTGCAACAACCCTCCGTGAGTGTGCTTGGCAAGGGTGGGGAGGGCAGGGGCTTGAAGGGGAAGTCACTGGGGAGACAGTGCAGGAGAGAAGGGCCCCTGTGGGTGGTTGTGTATGCTAGTGCATGAGGACACAAAATTGCTGGTAGAGGCAGATCACTCCTACCTGCATCCACTAAGGACTCTCAGGTCTGCCTTCTGTGCGTTTGCCTGAACCAGTGGTTCTCAAGCTCATGTGCAGAAGATTCCCCAGAGTCTGGGTGGCCCTACTTCTTTATGTACGTAACAAGTCCTCTGATGACCCCGATCCTCTGGCTAAACTTTGAGAAACACTGATCTAAGCTCTTTGTTGGAAGAATCAATTCTCTAACTTTGTTTTCTACCACATGGAGAAAATCATCCTTTAATTTTTCTTAACTTACCTCTTTCTAACATCAAAGGTCCTTCCTCTCCTCCCCACTCCTGAGTTTTAGCATTCTGGGGGAGATGTCCATTCTCCCTTCTCATCCCCTCTATGGGGATCTTCTCCCCTATACCATGGTTCTGGGACATCTGAGCCCTAGTTCTCCATCTCCATCTCCAAGCTGAAGCAGCCTTTTTAGAACAGCACCACGAGAGATGGGGACTGGCCAAGGCCGGCTGCATGGGTCGATTGGCTCTTGGAATGCAGGGATTCCAAACCCCCACAACGACCAGGCTTGGCCTGACCCCTCACAGCACTGAGAGGTATGATGAAGACTGTGGAATCGCAGCATTGTAGGGTCACAGTGGCTCTGGTGTCCTCAGGAGTGGTCATTCATACTCTGTTATTTATCTCTAGGGATGGGAAACTCACTGCCTATTGAAGCAGCCGTTTCTTTGTTTTAGATGATATAGCCATATAGTTAATATAGACAGCCGTATTGACCTTCTACACACATGAACCAAAATGGACTGCCTTGTAACTTTCCTCTTTCGGAAATACAAAGACTGTGGTTATAGTAAATCACCTTGCAGGCAAGACCGACAATTATCCCTCAGTATAATTGGTATCAAAGCTACCATTTATTGAGCTCCTCTGTAATAACTATTTTTATTTTATGAGGCTTAAATGAAATAATATGTGTGCTCTCAGCATCATGCTCACACAATTAAATGCTTAATAGAAGACAGCTGCTGTTATAATAATCATTATTATAGTATGTTAAGCATTTTGTGCTAGGTGGGATGCTAAGCACTTAGGTACAAAAATCTGTGCAGTTCTCCCACATGTCTATGAGTAGGGTACTGTTAACCCCAGCACTTGGACACTTTGTATCAAGTCTTACCCAATCCTCTTGACTTAATGGAGAAGAGAGCATAGATGATTATAAAATACCTTTTCTTACTATTCTTCACAGACACACCAGGAGGTATGTAAAATAAGAGGGATTATTATTTTCCCCCTGTTTTCAAGGGGAAATTAAGCCACAGCAAGGCTAAGTGGCCTGGCCAAGGTTGCACAATCAGGACTTGGAAGCCAGCTCGTCTGATTCCAAATCCAAGTTTCTTTTACCACTCCTTAGTTTATGATGATGTTAAGTGGAAGTGGATGCAAATGGGAGTGGCCGAGTTGTTTATGGGGGCCTGCTCTATGCCAGGGCCTGCAAAACAGTTGAAGACACCCACAAAGGCGAATAAGACGGATTTCTCTTCCAGCCCAGCTGGAGAGGGTTAGTCAGTCCCTGTGTCAGTCTGTACGTCTGTCCATCACACTCACCATGGAATAGGTGGTGTATGTCGGAAGGGTAAAGCAGGGAGGAAGAGGGACCTGGAAGGCTGAGTTCCGTAGCCCCCACCCTGGGAGCCATTCTCTGGTTTATGTCAGTGGAGGGACCTTGTCATGCTATTGTGAATGGCTGAGCTGCTCCTGGTGGCCATATGGGAAGCCTGGCCCTCCCCAGCCCTCCCAGCCAGCAAGGTCACCCATTTCTCTGTGCCTGTCCCAGCCCAGCCTATGGAGGCCGCCCGTGCTTAGGGCCCATGTTCGAGTACCAGGTCTGCAACAGCGAGGAGTGCCCTGGGCCCTACGAGGACTTCCGGGCGCAGCAGTGTGCCAAGCGCAATTCCTACTACGTGCACCAGAACGCCAAGCACAGCTGGGTGCCCTATGAGCCTGCCGACGGTAAGCGGGCCCCACCCCCCTCCCACCCCATGTCCTTGGGCATCTGCGGGGGCTGTGTGTGCCCAGGCAGGGCCTCCCACCCCCGCACCCACCAGTGAAGGTGGAGGGACAGTGGGGGTACCAAAAGGGAGACTGCAGTCAGCAGGCTCGCCATATACCCTTGTGTAGGCCTGTTCTTGGCATACTTCTGGGGTCATCATCCCCATCAAGGCCATCCCTGATTTGTGTACTTATGATGACAGTTTTCTGGCAGATGCAAGGAAAGCGTCTTGAGGAAGGGACACTTCACACACAGGTGTTGCCATGGCCGGTAGCAGTGTTGGCTGTTAGGGTTGCCTGCCTTTCGTCTTCTGTCCTTATCTGCAGGGAGAAGAATCACACAGGTGCAGGCACCCTTCCCGTTGCATGACCAGTGTCTTGAGGAGCTCAGTCCTATTACATGCTGTGTTTTTAGGTTTTACTGACTGGGCTGTGGTTTCTGCAGAGTCAATGAGATGATTTTGGAAGGCAGGCAGTTGGATCTGGTGGGATCTTCATACGGACTCTCTAGGCTGCCCTGGGACATACACAGGACTTCTGGACTCATATAAAGAGTCTGAATTTGGGGACCATAGTGGTGCCAGTTCCCGTCTGTTTTTGAGTGTTTCCAGTGATGGTTCCATAGCGGCAGAGCATCCAGGGAAGCGTTGGGATTTGTGGCAAGTCAGAGCCTCGGCTGGAAGGGCCCTCAGTGATCCTCTGATTCCAGCTTTCCCCTGCTAGCCTCTCTGTGGGTCCCACATGGACAGATGCTCATTCTCCATCACACAACCCTTGACCCAGACAGCTCCCATCAGGACGGGCGTCCCTCCCCGGAGCCCGGGCTCCACCCCGGAACCTTCAGCTCTGCAGCTCTGTCTAGAATGACAGACTCTTCAGGTTGGAAGGGACCTCAGAGGCCTGTCGTTGCCAGATTCTTTCAGAGCATCCCTGCAGGGGGTGTCTTCTCTCTGCTTGGATTCCTCCCACTCTGGGGAGCTCCCCACTCCCTTGGCACTATTGGCTGGCTTCCGTTGCTGCCCAGAGAGCTGCCTGCCTGGGTCAGGATCCTGCCTGTGCTGGATTGGAGCCCCCTGAGACCCGGGTCCCTCCAGGAATCTGGTTCCTGTGCATGAAATCCAAGGTGGTCTTGGAGGCTGTGGCCCCAGACTTGAGCCCTTCCTGCTGGAGACAAGGAGTCACCAGCTGTCCTGGGAGCCCAGGGACCAGAGCAGAGCCCAGCAGGTTCCTTAGTAATTGGCTGAGGGAAGCTTGGTTTGAAAGCCTTCCAGATCTGTTCAGAAACCAAACCAGCAACCACAACATTGGGGAGAGGAGGGACTGGGAGGCTTGTGGGGCAGCTGGACTTCGGGTTTTTCCCAGGACTGTTAGACGAATTCCAGGAAGTTAGCTAAGCCTCCAACCTCCTTTTTTCTAAGAAGTACAGTAAGTGTTTATATGTTCTCTGGAACCTCCTTTTTAGGACATCTATAACCCACATAAAGAAGGAAACATTTAATTGTTAGGACCAGACTGTTGCTCCATTTTGCAAACCCAGATACAGACCCCTTTTCTGCCTTACTTTCATGCAGCCTTCTAATGTTTACAAACATGTTAAGACACATGTCATACATGTGCACAGTGAAGTTTTTTAAGGGTCAGAACAGGACTCAAGCCAGACTGCTTGGGTTACAATCCAGGCTGAACCACTTACCATGTGGCTGTGTGGACTTGAGCAAGTTCCTTAACCTCTCTGGTCCTCAGTTTCCTCCTCTGTAATGCTAGCACCTACCTCATTGAGGTATTGAGAGGGTTAAATGAGTTAATTCATGAAAAGCCATTAAAGCTGTATTTTAAGGGCATATGAAGGTTTTAGAAATATCTAGTACATAGTAAGCATTCACTAAGTGTTGGCTTATTATTACTTTATCACTCGATTTTTCTCAATAAGCTGATGTGACATTTTACTGATTAGGGATAATAAAAATAGGGAACAAAGGCTGGGAGAGGTCGGAGCATTTACCCAAGGTCACATGGCTGATAAGTGACACAGCAGGGATTTTCAGCCCCAGCACCACACTCAGTGCTCCCCCAGCTGCCCAGAGCTGGCCCCGGAGCTTTCTGGCTGGACCACGCACTGATCTGTCCTGGGCCACTTTCTCTGAGCCCAGCTGGGGACTCAGCACAGTCCCTCTGCCTACAGATACGCAGAAGTGTGAGCTGATCTGCCAGTCGGCGGACACGGGGGACGTGGTGTTCATGAACCAGGTGGTTCATGATGGGACACGCTGCAGCTACCGGGACCCATACAGCGTCTGTGCGCGTGGCGAGTGTGTGGTGGGTGCACCCCGGGCCACCCCGACTACCGGCAGAGGGGGACTGGAGGGCTGCACTGCAACTCCTCCTGCCTGGGAAGATGAGCATTGCCTCACTGGCCCACTCGCAACACCCTGTTGGTCCTCAGCATAGCCCTGGGGAGCTGGAAGGGGTTAATTATTGCTCAGCCCCATTGGAGGGAAGAGGAGATGGCAAGAATCCTCATCATGCCGGGTTTAGACCTCACCCAGGTCCCACGGTGAATTTGTGCCAGAATCCTGTCCAGGGACACCTCTCAGGCCAGAGGTCTTCTCCTGACCAGGGCCTGGGGATGGGAATGGGAGCCCCGGGGTGGCGGTGGGGGCAGGGGAGCCTCCTCCCACTGACCTCACCTCTGGCCTCAGCCTGTCGGCTGTGACAAGGAGGTGGGGTCCATGAAGGCAGATGACAAGTGTGGAGTCTGCGGGGGTGACAACTCCCACTGCAGGACTGTGAAGGGGACGCTGGGAAAGGCCTCTAAGCAGGCAGGTGAGTCGGGCTGGGGCTGGGGGGATGATGAGGGCTGACTGGAGTTCTTGCCGTCCCTTGGGGGGCCCTCCCTCCTTGAACTGTGCCACAGTCTGGGGTGGGGAGAAGGGGCCCTGGGGCCCATCTCTAGGCCTTCCTGGGCTGCCCAGGCTGGTGAGCCAGGTGCTGCAGCCAGTCACCTCACCTTCCAGGCAAGCTCCTCCCTGAGTCTGGGGCCCAGGAGCTCCAAGAGGCATTTTCCCGCTAGGCAATGTTTTGTCATGGGAGCTTGGCCATCCCTTGGACCCTGGGGTTACTGGTGGGAGGGAGAGGTCAGACAGGTCTAAAGGGGTAGCCAAGACTGGACTGATAATTTTCTTTTCCTCTCTTTCTCATTTTTTTTTTTTTTTTGAGACGGAGTCTCGCTCTGTCGCCCAGGCTGGAGTGCAGTGGCCGGATCTCAGCTCACTGCAAGCTCCGCCTCCCGGGTTCGCCATTCTCACCTCCCAGCCTTCGAGTAGCTGGGAATGCAGCGCCCGCCGGCGCCCGGCTAGTTTTGTATTTTTTAGTAGAGGCGGGGTTTCACGTGTGCGCCAGGGTGGTCTCGATCTCTGACTCGTGATCAGCCCATCTCGGCCTCCCAAAGTGCTGGGATTACGGAAAAGCGAGCCACCGCCCGGCCTCTTTCTTATTTTTAAACCTGTGACACCTTTGAATTCCTGGTATCTTTGGAGTCCTTGACTTTCCTCTACCTCCAACTGACCAAACTTGCTGTGGAAAAGAACCCAATAATATCAGATCATTACACTTTAGTGTAAAGGGGAGCCCTGGCCTTGGGAGATGTTACACTTGTCTGCTGATTTGTTAGGGACCAGATTGGTGGCTCTGAAAAGTCAGGCCTTAGTTAAGGAGGCCATGGGGCTGGGACAGTCATGTGGGGTCCTCACGGCCTTTATCATTATGGAATTTCCATCAGTAGCAAGTAGTTTTAAGGTCTACAGAGAGAAAGAGAGAAATGGGGAGAGTCAGAGGAGCAAAAAGGGGGAGGGGAAGGGCAGGAGAGTGAGAGGTGGGGAAGAGGTCAGGAAAGAGGAAGTAATGGCATCTCCACAGAGGCCCATAGAGTTTACAGGACACGTCTCATTCGTCCTCAGCACCCTTATGGAGAAAGGTCTCATCCTCAGTTTACAAATGAGGATGCAAGAAGTTCAGAGAGGTTCTGTGATCAAATGGGAGATGTTCCTGGGTGCCCAGCAGAGTGGGGGATGCTGGGCAGTGGGACCCACCAGCTTAGAATGCTCACGACTTCTGGATCCCTTGTGTGGCAGGAGCCACCCAAGCTGGTGCAGATCCCGGCAGGTGCCAGACACATCAGATTGAGGCACTGGAGAAGTCCCCTCACGCGTGTGGTGAGTGCGAGTGGGAGGAGGAAGGGACAGCGGGGCCAGCCCTGCCCACCTCTGATTTGGGGGAGCTGGGGAGAGCAGAGGGCAAGATTCTAGTACAAGTGGGTGTAGTAACTGGAATAATGGGCAGAGACCTTTTCATTTATTTTTAAATTTTTGCTGCATGGGTAACCCATTCCATAGTTTACATTTCAGAGAAGGTCACAAAAGGGACCTAGTAAAGAGTCCCCTTCCTACCCCTATACCCTGGGGCAGTTTTCTTCCCAAAGGGCAACTACTGTTAATAATAATTTCTTCATATAGATGGCTGTTAAAGGAAAACCATTTTTCTTTTTTTTTTTTTTGAGATGGAGTCTTGCTCTGTCGTCTAGGCTGGAGTGAGTGAAGCAATCTCGGCTCACTGCAAACTCTGCCTCCCCGGGTTCAAGTGATTCTCCTGCCTCAGCCTCCCAAGTAGCTGGAATTACTGGGTACCCACCACCATGCCTGGCTAATTTTGTATTTTTTGGTAGAGGCGGGGTTTCCATCATCTTGGCCCAGCTGGTCACCAGAACTCCCTGACCTCATGGTCCACCCACCTTGGCCTCAGTGCGCTTTGGGTTGCAGGCATGAGCCACTGTACCTGGCTCAGGAAAACCATTTTCTGGAAATTATATCCAGTCAACACGCTTGCCTAACCTCCACTCCGACTTAGGAACTTCAAATAAGAATTGCTTCTTAGCTTGCAGTCCTGTGAGGCATCAGTTTGGGCTGGGCTCTGTGAGGTGGTTCTTCTACCTACCTGTCTGCCTGGACCGACTCATGCAGATACCCTCAGCTGGTTCCTCAGGGCTGGTTGATTCTAAGATGCTCCTCACATGTCTGGTGGTTGGTACTGGCTGTCAGCTGGGGTAATGGAAGTGCTTAGGGCCACCAGGCTATTGATATTCACATTATGTCTGTCACACATGGTCCTCAGGAACAGCTTGTGTCATGTTTTCTAGTGTGCCCATTAGTCCCAGTCACATGGCCAATCCCAGATTTAAGGGGGTAGAAAATAGATAGCTCTTGATGAGTAGAAGTGGTGAAATTACAGTACAAAGAGGCATATAGGAAGAGGAGATATAGAGGCATTCTGCAGTCTACAATTATTCTCATTATAATTAATACATTATTCTCATTATAATAACCTCAAACACCAAGCCACTAAATGAGGTGACATCATATGCTTGTAACAGTTATCCAACTATAAATGAGCTGGATTAAAATGAAACCATAATAATTAATAAATTTAAATTAGGCCATTAATATAATATGATAGATGTTTGATTTCATTTTTGCTGGAAACTAAATTGGCTGTCAAAAAATAGACATGTCAGAAAGGCAAATCCATAGAGAGAGAATAGATTAGTGGCTGAGGGGGCAGGAAGGAAAGAAGGCATGATGGCTAATGGGTATCAGGTTTGGTGGTAGTATTTCTGGAATTAGACAGTGACGATGGCTGAATCTGCCAAAATCATGTGGTCGAGGGTGCAGTTGCTCACGCTGTAATCAACTTTCTTTGGGAGGAGCCAAGGTGGAGTGGTCGCTTGAGCTCAGAAGTTTGAGATCAGCCTGGGAACATGGCAAATCCAGTCTCTACAAAAAATACAAAAATCAGCTAGACATAGTGGTGCATGCCTGTAGTCCCTAAAAGCTACTTGGGAGGCTGGAGCGTCTCAAAAAATTTCACTGAATTGCACACCTTATTGGCGAGTGTAGGTTAGCCTGGCATGTGAATTATATTTCGGTTCAAACCCTGTGAAGGCCTGGTTCAGAGCAGGGTCCCAGTGGTGGAGTGGGCAGCAGGCTGCTTCTCCCACGCACTGGGCAGTGGCGTCTGTGTTCAGACCCCTTTGCAGCAGAGGACATACAGGCCACAATGTCCCCTTGAAATGTCACACAGAGGGCCTCTTACCTATTACATCTGCCAAGTCACACTGCTTGGCACCATTTCATCATAAATGGAAAAACAAAACACATATCTCTTGGCAGGCTCATCACACACACAAATGCTGCCATTCATATTCCACCCAGGTTATCGTCAAACAGCAATTTATGCAAATATCTTCAAAGTTTCCTAGATAAGTTGCATTTCCTGGAGAATGCATCTGTATTGGCACACCTCCTAACACAGCTGCACTGGGTTCCTAAACATATTCCTTGAGAGGCACCTGGGGGCATCGTCCCAGCAGGCCATAGGCACAAAGAAACTGAGAACCAAAGTGGGATTGGGGGCCTCTGTATGCCCTGATTCATCCTTTCTTGAGGGGGTGGGCGGGGCAGGTCTGGGCCTAGGTCTCCTGCCTCTCAGCCCTGTTCCCTTGCCAGCCATGCCCTCTACAACTGAGCCAGGTTAGAGACATTGGTTCCAGACAAGTCCTGCCTGCTATGCCTGCCTGGCTTTCTGTGGGGGAATGTGCTGGAGTTAGGGGCTGGGAGGCACAGGAGAGAAGGGACATCTATTCAAAAAGAGGTGCGGGCTCACTGGCACTGCATGCGCCTGGGGATGGTGCAGAACGTGCTTAGCCTTCACCTTCTGCTGTCTCAGAAGCCTGGTTCTTGATTCCCTCGAAGAACTAGTCTTCTGTGGAGGTCATGGCATAGGCTGCTAGCACGGGGGCAGGCCGAGTGCAGGCTTGCCTGTTGTTGGTGAGTTCCCTGAAGGGTTAGAGTTTTCGGGGGAGCCTGGTGGGAGAAGCAGAAGCGACCAGGAACAGGGGTTGGGGTTGTGTGTGTTGCTGGGTGTGAAGGCACACAGTGGCCTTCCAGTGAAAACGTGTGAATATATGTGTATGTGAGTGTGAGTGTGTGCATGTGTGTGCATGCCTGTAGAGTGCGTGTACCCAGCAGGATATGTGTGAGGAGCCCAGGACAGGTGGCAGCTCTCTGGCAATGAAGGGAGGCTCTGTCCATTGTCATTGGAACTCTCTCCTGGAATTGGGGACATGGACTCTCTGAGAGGAAGTGTAGGGAAGAGAGAGGGAACTCACGCTGTTTGTGTGTCTCCCATGCTGGGCCATGAGTTGCCCTTTTCATGCATTATGTTTTAGTAAGCCTCATGGCCCATCTATGAATATTGTTATCCCGTTTTGCAGTTAAAGAAACTGAGGCTCAGAAAGGTTAGATACAGAGCAGGTCAGTGGTGGAGCCTGGATTCAGGTTGGGTCTGGACAGTGGAGGAAGTTGCAGTGGTCCACCCCACTGTCTGGAATGAGGGAGTGCCTAGTCAGGGCTCCTGCTACAGTGAGGTGCAGGAGTAGTCAAGGGCAATGGGAGGACTGGAGTCTGCCTGGCCTGAGGCCACAGCCTTAGCCTAGACAGTCTGAAGCTGCTGGGGGTGAGAGAAGCGGTCAGGAGCCTGAGGAGAGGCCTGGGGTGGGCAGGAGGTGAGGGCATCTCTCCAGCAGCCTCCCAGGAGCAAGGCTCTTCTTTTTCTACCCTCTTCACAACCCCTCCCACCCCCACGTTGCTGCTGTGTCTCTATGGGCACCTGGGTTCTGGCCCAGCTCCAACTGTAGCCACTGTGTCAGGACACTGTGTGTGTCTGAGCCTCCAATTCCCCATCTGTATTAACAATATGCGGCGGGATGTGAGATTGGGCATGGAAACGGTTGGCAGAGTGACTGGCACATGGTTAGTGTTCTCGGATCCTTAGCTCTTATATGACGATTCTGACCATTTAGAAATCTGTCTGCAGGTGGGCTCTGTGGGCCCTTCCTCCTGGACACCCCAGGAGCTCTGGAGACTTTGCCCTCCCTACTTGGCTAGGGGGCTTGGGTTTCAGCTGCTGGGCCTAGGAGGAAATTCAGGGTGACCAAGTGCATAGGACTGGCAAGTTCAATAGGCATCTGCATGTCTCCCCACCCACCTGCCTCCTGGGGTCTTTGGTAGTAAGTTGTGAGTTGCTCACTGACTGGGACATTAAAGAGTAGAAATTTATGGATTTTTTAAAATCTCTGCCTCTGTGCCGCAGGGCCATTTTAGGCTGAGGACACCAAGATGGAGATGAGCCAACAGGCTGCTGGAAGAGGCATGGCATCTGCAATCTGTAATGCAGGCCAGCACTTTTCTGGTGTTGGTCTAGCGATAGTCCCTGTATGTCACTACTTGCAAGCTGGCTACAACTTTGAACTCTTCCCATTGTCACTGAGAGCCTCAGTATTGTGTGGTGGTGAGGGGATTTCTATTGTCATCATAGGGCAGCAGCAGCCCTGTGAACTGGGTACCAGTTATCATTTCCCATTCTTCAGATGGTGGGGCTGGGAGGCACAGTGGGGCTGAGTAGTTTCCCTCACCATCAATCTGACTCCAGAATCTGTACTCTCAACCTCTATGCTCTGCTATAGAAATTCTAGGAGGGCAGAATCCTGAGGATTGGGAAACCAAGAAGACTCCCTGGAGAGGGAGGATTATGCTGAGCCTCAACTATGGGTAGAGATTAGTTAGGCAGGAAGAAAGGAAGGCAGTAAGGGTGGGAGGAACGGTGTGCACTAGGATCCAGAAGCAGCAACAAGAGTGTGTGTGTGTGTGTGTGTGTGTGTGCATGCAGCACTTACCCAGAGATAATTGTGGGTGTGTGTGTGCCCATGTGTGAAGTGTGTTTGACCTGTCTGACTCAGGAGAGGGCTTGGGTGGGAGGAAGGCAGGTGGACTAGGAGCCCAGATGGCTCACTGGGAAGGCCTTGAATATCATGTTGGGGGCCGCCCTGTGGAGAGGGCAGAAATCTGTGTGACTCTCTCTCACGGCCAGTGGTGAAGAAGACAGGTCACGGCAGCTTCATCCTCAACCCCCAAAGGCAAAGGAAGCCTAAGCGGGACCTTCACGCCATGGGCCTGGAGTGGGAGGCTGCAAGTGGAGGATGCCAAGGAAAGCCTCAGACCAGTGGGCCCCTGCCTGAAGCCATTGCCATCCTGGTGAGCCCCTCTGTGTGGTAGCAGCCCTACAACCCAGCCCATAGATCACTACATCTACTGCCAAGCCAGCGCCTTTGGTGTCTTTAGGAGCCTGGGCGAGGGCAAGGCACCTTCCATCCTGGGGTCAGCTCCTCATTTTATTACTTAAAAGCCTGCAGGATGGCAAGTGAGGGAGAGATAAAAAGAGAGTTATCGTCTCACTGTCAGACCCCAGATGCTACATGCAGGGAGCCTGTCCTCTTTAAAGCCCAGTCTTGGACATGGAGCCTGGAGGGAGGCAGGCTGGGGCACAGGTCATCCTGGCATAATCCCACATCTGTGTGCATCATAGCATGGCTGGCAAGGTGTTGGGAGCAGCTTCCTTGGGCTTAAGGCAGCTGATCCAGGGGCTCCAGGCTCTAAAAAGGGAACAAGAATGACTGGGGCCCATTGCTGCCTAACCCTTCTGAAGAGGCATGAGGCCCGGAGCTTAATGGGAGGGT
>NC_044986.1:67208816-67218548 GCF_008728515.1 Papio anubis
ATATTGGCTTACTGCTGGCGTCTGCCTAAAAGCCAAACCTGATGTTCCAAAGTCAGAGGTTCCTCAAGGTGCCAGGATCTGGTACCAAGAATGGGAACCAGCATCAACCAGACAGAGCTGATTCTCTTATCCTCGTGTACTCCACAGTCCTGTAGAGGGAAACGCATTAGACTATCAAATACAAATCACAGTCAGCAACATGGGACTGCATGGAGTTGGCAGGTGGGAGTATAGGGGTACTGGTGAGGAGATGAACGGTGGCTGAGGGTTTCTCTTGAGGAGGTGTTGTCAGTTGAGACTGAGCATTACAGGAAGAGCATCAAGGCAGAACCATCTGCTTGTGTTCAGCAAAAACCATTGACATTGCGAGTATAGGGGGCTGAGCTACTGACTGAGTGGGTAGGGGGCTAAAGATAATGCCAAAGCTGGCAGGAGGCAGGTGGGGGTCCGTAAGTTACAGGCTTGCAAGGACGGCATTTTCAAAGAAGGCCGGGAAATCAGGGAAGCCTTTAACGTGAGGTATTATGCTAAAGCTCTGGATTTGCATTGGAAAGACCACCTGGCAGTGCTGTAGAAGGTTGTCAGAGGTCAGGTAGCAAAGTGAGACAGCAGTGTTCTGTTTAAGAGCCCGAGTGCCTGTGGTTTAGACCCTGAGGTTACCAGGGGAGAACCCAAGGTTCTGAGAAATTATTGTCTGGCTTTTTCTTAAATACCATTTGATGAACATTGAGAAGATTTGCTGGGCAAACAAGCTGTTGATGCAGTGCCTCAGTTTAACCAACACTTTGGGAGGTTGAGGTGGGGAGATCTGGGGGAGGCTGGATGTGGGTGACGCTGAGCCTTAGGGAATTGGAGACCAGCCTGGGCAAGAGAATAGTAAACCCCTGCCTCTACAAAAATGCAAAAAGTTAGCTTGTTGGCTGGGTGGTGCAGCAAAATCCTCAGCTGCCTGAGGGTAAGGTAGGAGACTGCTGAGCCCAGAGGTCAAGGCTCCAGCTAGAAGGCACATGCCACTGCACCCAGCCTGGCGACAGAGTGCCAAGTATCTTGTCTCCAAAAAGAAGAAAGAAAAGAAAGAAAGTAGTAAGAGAAGAAAGAAGTTAAGCTGACATCGATATGTATGACAAACACTATATGAGGGCAATTTGTTGGTGATTTAGGTTGGGGGAGGAGAATGAGGAGTTAGTATGAATAGGTACGGAGTTTCAGTGCTGGAAAGAAGAAAATGTCTCTGAAACAGATGGTGAGGTGTAGTTAGATTTCACAACAATGAATGCAGTTTAATGCCACTGAACCGCATTAATTTAAAATAGTTAAGATGGCTGCTGCAGGAATACCCTGTAATCCTTGCACACCACTTTGGGAGGCCAAGGGCAGATTGCCTGAAGTCAGGAGTTCTGAAGACATCAGCCTGGCCAACATAAAAACCCCACTTACTAAAATGCAAAAATTATCCGGGCACAGGCATATGCCTAATTCTCAGCTACCAGGAGATCAGAGGCAGGGAGACAGAGTGTTGCAGTGAGCCAAGATCACCCATTGCACTCAGCAAAACTTCATCTCAAAAAAAGAAAAAATTAGTTAAGATGGCAAACTTTTTGTTATATAGATATTACCCCAATTAAAAAATCCTCATTTGATCACAATGATGTTTATTGTAATAGCAAAACATTAGGACATATCCCAAATGTTTATCTATAGAAGATTAGACCAAAATCATGGTCTGTTCATACAATACAGTACTATACAACAAGAAAAATGAACAGGCCTGAACTGTACTTACCAAAATAGATAAACTTCTATTAATAGAGGATACATTTAGGTGAGAAAAAGCACTTCAGTATGAAATAAAAAAGCACTTCCAATGGATGTCATTTCCTTAATGTTTAGAGGGGCACAACGCAATTTGTAAAAATTCCGGGATGCTCATTTATTAAAGCTGGTAGTGGCATCTGGATAGGGTTTTGTGAATAACTCCATACTTTTCTGTATGCTTGAAATATTGCATTATGAGTATTTGTAAAGAACCAAAAATCCGCACACAACGCATGCATTTTATATCCATCTCCATCATATATAGCTTCATTTGTTTTGATATCAAATAGAAAGATTGCTGGTCTTCAAAGGACTCCACAGATAAAAGTAACAGAGAGACGGCAGATAGTGGAAGATACTGGCCCTGTTGCAATAAGCAAAATATAGAGATGAATCTCTAAATGTAACTTTGATTAAGTAAGAATTGCAATTCAAAGCATACACAGAGACCGGATGGTCTTCAGTATGTCCGAAGAACAGAGGAAAGGTTGGGGGTTTTATTAGAAGGAGACATAATATATATTGTGTTGAACACAAACTCCTTGGCACTAGACAAGCTTTTGGGAGCTGGCAAACTCTGGCTGGTGAGTGATGGTGCTATGTAAAACCAGCCTTGGAGTCACAGTAGGTTGTTTCGGCAGTTGCTAGGTAAAACTGGTCTTGGAATTACATCAGCCTGTTTCAGCAGCTGGCCTTGTGGAAAATTTAATTCTTGGAGCAGGTGCTAGGTGCCCTGAGTGCTTTTTCCCCTGGCCCCTCAACTCTGATTTAGTTGGGTGTGACAAGTATGACCCTATTCATATAATCAACTTTCACAGCCCCTTATGAGACTGACTGAACAGTCAGGAGCTGTTAACTGCTGTTTGTAATGATTCATCCTGGGAGGATGAGCCGTGTTTGTGTGGCCCCATGACCCTTGTGTCTCAGTGGTCACATGCTCCAGTGTGGGAAGGGGGGTCCTGCAAGTTCCTCTCCTTCCAGCTAGGTAAGGCTATGGTCAGCACCTAAAATGTAACCCAGTCACAATGGGCAACGCTGCTTTCCTGGAGTCCCTGCCCCTCCACTGAGGACCTCCACAGGCCCTGTTTGTCAGAGTAAGAGTGGGTCAGGTCCAGGGGACGATGTGTGTGGCCACCTCCTGCAAACGGTGGTCCTCTGCTGCCTCCTGCTCCTTGTACCTGCACCCTTCCCCCTCAGGGAAGAAGACACTTTTGAACATACTTCTGCAGGCCCATGTTTGGTAAATGAAGTCACAAGATTATTGACTATCAGAGCTAATCAGAGAAGGGTCCATGGAGACCCTGTCACCCAGCTCTCTCAGTTACAGAGTTAGACACAGAGCTAGGGGAGGGGGTAGCAGATGCCACAATCCAGGCCCCTACATCCTGTTAATAGGATATCATCATGTCAATCCACCTGCCCCAGGTCACACCATGTAGTGGACTGCAACAGGGGAGTTTGCTAAAGTGATACACAAAATATTTAAGAACCCAGGCACAGACCAGACACAGTGCATGCAGGTGGTAGTAGGAAATGGGGTCCCAGAGGTTCCCTCCTGAGCCAGAGGTTAACCATTTAGATTGTGGAAAGGCCCATGGGGTTATAGGCTCGGGGCAATGGCTCTTCACCATTGGTATCAGGAATATTTGACAATGGGTGTGATGTCCCACTGAGGTTACTTAGAAGCAGTCCTTGCATGTCCCTCTGGTCAAGTGAAGACTCGATGCTCTGTTTCATACCTTTCTGTCCCCGGGCATTGGCTGGGCTCTGAGCTCACTGGCTCATCTTTCTTCTCTCCACCTGCCCTGACCCCGGCCGCTGTGCCTGGCACTGACCCACCCATGGCAGTGCTCTGCCACCTGTGGAGAGGGCATCCAGCAGCGGCAGGTGGTGTGCAGGACCAATGCCAACAGCCTCGGGCAGTGCGAGGGGGATAGGCCAGACACCGTCCAGGTCTGCAGCCTGCCCGCCTGTGGAGGTGAGCCAGAGGGGATGGGGAGGCCAGGTCCAGTCCCTTGGGACCAAAGTCCCAAATACTAGAATTGCTTCTCCCTGCTCATAGGAAATCGCCAGAACTCCACGGTGAGGGCTGATGTCTGGGAACGTGGGACGCCAGAGGGGCAGTGGGTGCCACAATCTGGACCCCTACATCCCATTAACAAGATATCATCAAGTAAGTACAGTCTATGGACCCTACCCGGCTCCCCAGACCTTTCAGTGGCCCTCGTGTTGCAGCATGGGCCACGCAGTGGAACAAACCCAGCTTGTAACTGTGTGTGTGACCTTCACCTCCCTGAGCCTCAGATTCCTCAGCTGTGAAGTGGGGAGGAGGCTCTGCTGGTCCATGACCCCTTACCTGCAATTCCAAAATGTTTATTTCTAAGTTTGGTGCAAACCTACCTGGCAGCAAAATCTGACCTGAACTGATGAGATCATTTATTCTTTTGCTATAGAAATGTCACCATATTTAGTTACAAGGTGATATCTCAGGCTCCACTGAGGATGTTCTATAATATAAACACAGAATATTAATTTTCTGATCCCCAAAGTTCTGAATTCTGAACTATATCTGGTTTCAAGATTTTCAAACAAGCAATTATAGATCTGAGCTGCCTTTATAGGATTGGTGAGAGAATTGGATGAGAGAACGCATGCACTCCTGTCTGGCTATCAGCTTCCAGTAACAATAGGCCTAGCAATTTCTCTCAGCCCCATGATTCAGTTCATCCTCCCATCTTTCCATTCATCCACCCACGGATAAATATTTACTGAGCATCTGCTACGTGCCAGCCTGTAGATTCTTCACCCCTTTCCTAGGCTCCATCTCTCTTTTCTTTCCTCACCCTCCTGAGGACCAGGGTCTGGCAAGATGAGTAGCAGAAAGATCAAAGACCCTAACTCCCAGTTAGAGGACCAGTTGGCTGCAAATTTCTTAACCTCTCTGAGCTTAGTGACCTCATCTGTAAAATAAGGTTCTGACTAGATGTCCTCAAAGGACCTTCTACCTCCCGTCTTCTACTTCTCTGCTCCTAGGCTGAGGTTCCCAATGGGGGAGTCCCTGGGTTTCCTGCCCTTTTCCTTCCCAAAGCTAAAGGACGAGGCCCTGATTCTGGTGCCGGAGATCTGGCGCCATCTAGAGGCCACTGGCTTTCCATTTTTCTCTGCTCTTCTCTTGTTCCCCTAAGCCTGCCCCTCCACCTGTGTCTCTCTCTTTCCCTCTGTTCCTCCCACTCTTCCCACCTCCCTCTTTCTCTCTCTCTCTCTCTCTCTGGCAAAAAGTAGTAGAAAAAAAAGCTCCTGCCTTCACATTCTGTCTGGAGAAACCTACATGGAGTTATCACAGAAAGGTGTGATATTTTGGGCAAAGCCAACTAGTGTAGTGAGCACTTACATTTGCCAGGTACTTTAAAGATGTTATCTGCAATGTGATTATTCATTGGTAAGGGTCAGCATCAGCCCCATTTTATAGGTGAAGAAACTGAGGCTTGGAGGGTTTAAGTGACTTGCCAAAGTCACTTTTAAGTGGTAGAGCCTGGATTTGAACTGAAATCTGCTTGATTCCAAATTAAGCAGTAGCAGTCTTAATGTCCCGATGTGTGCTGACTGTGGCAGGACGGTCAGTCTGCCTGTCCCAAGCATGAGTTGCCTGGGCTCTAGCCTAACGCTGGCTGGAGTGGGTCAGGCATCTTGGGTTGATTGGGAGGGGCTAGGGTTCCCACTTCTATCCAGAGCAGCCGCAAGTTAGAACCACCTGGTGGTAGGCCACACCCTAGATTGTCCAGTGTGTGGGTGAAGGAGACGGCATCCCCAAGCATTCCAGTGTGCAGCAAGGCTGAGGGTGAATGGTCAAGGGCCAGGGTTCTCAGATGCGCCCACACGTGGAGTCCCCTGGAGGGCTTGTGAAAGCACAGCGCTGAGCCCCAGCCTGAGTTTCTGATGCAGTAGGACTGGGTGGTGCCGGAGGATGTGCATTGCCAGCAAGCTTTCGGGTGACGCTGATGCTGCGTGTGGGGACATCACTTTGAGATCTGCCGCTCTAGAGGATTTTAGTTCCTCTTCCACGTAGTCAGAGCTCACTGTCCTGTCAGGCGGCTCCATAGCCCACCCTGGGAAAAAGCTTTACAGTGGGTCCAGCAGGGGCAGGGGGTCAGGGCCGGCAGTCAGTGGGTGAGTGAGAGGCGGGGCCACCTGACTGACAGGCATCCCCACGTTGCTTCCATCCTTGTGCTGTGTGTGCAGCGGAGCCCTGCACAGGAGACAGGTCCGTCTTCTGCCAGATGGAAGTGCTCGATCGCTACTGCTCCATTCCCGGGTACCACCGGCTCTGCTGTGTGTCCTGCATCAAGAAGGCCTCGGGCCCCAACCCTAGCCCAGACCCTGGCCCAACCTCACTGCCCCCCTCCTCCACTCCTGGAAGCCTGTTACCAGGACCCCAGGCCCCTCCAGATGCTGTGGAGCCTCCTGGAAAGCCAACGGGATCAGAGGACCATCAACATGGTGGAGCCACACAGCTCCCAGGAGCTCTGGATACAAGGTCCCCAGGGACCAAGCGCCCCTTTGCCCCTGAGACACTGATCCCTGGAGCATCCTGGAGCATCTCCCCTACCACCCCCAGGGGGCTGCCTTGGGGCTGGACTCAGACACCTACGCCAGTCCCCGAGGATAAAGGGCAGCCCGGAGAAGACCTGAGGCATCCAGGCACCAGCCTCCCTGCTGCCTCCCCCGTGACATGAGCTGTGCCTGCCATCCCACCGGCACGTTAACACTCTGTGTACTGCCCCGCGACCCCCAGCTCAGAGGACACACACCGCAGGGCAGGCGCAAGCACAGACTTCATTTTAAATCATTCGCCTTCTTCTCGTTGGGGGCTATGATGCTCTTTACCCCACAAAGCGGGGCGGGAGGAAGACAAAGATCAGGGAAAGCCCTAATCAGAGATACCTCAGCAAGCTGCCCCCGGCGGGACTGACCCTCTCAGGGCCCCTGTTGGTCTCCCCTGCCGGGACCAGGGTCAACTATTGCCCCCTCCTCACAGACCCTGGGCCCGGGCAGGTCTGAATCCCGGCTGGTCTGTAGCTGGAAGCTGTCAGGGCTGCCTGCCTTCCGGAACTGTGAGGACCCCTGTGGAGGCCCTGCCTATTTGGCCCCTCTCCCCAGAAAGGCAAAGCAGGGCCAGGGGAGGTGGGGGGCTGTTCACAGCCAGGCCCAGAAGAAGGGGGCCTGGGAATGTGGCATGAGGCTTCCCAGCTGCAGGGCCGGGGCTGGTGGGACACAAAGTGATGTGATTGCAGGCCCAGCCCTGGCAGCCGAGAGCTCCGTGCAGTTCCACCAGCCGAGGCCAGGCAGCAGACGCCAGTTTGTCTTTGCTGGCTGGAAGATGGTGCTCGTGGCCATCCTCTGGCCCTGCAGATGTCACTTGTGTTACTTCTGGTGACTCCAGATTACAGACTGGCCCCTCAATCTCACCCCCAGCCCACCAGAGAAGGGTGCTCAGGACACCCTGGACCCCAAGTCCTCAGCATCCAGGGGTTTCCAAACGGGTGCTCACCCCCTGGCTCAACCAGGATGGCAACTTCAATGATCACTCTCAGCCTGGAAGGGGACTCTGTGGGACACAGAGGGGACACGATTTCTCAGGCTGTCCCTTCAATCATTGCCCTTCTCCAAAGATCACTACTGCTGGAGTCAGGCATCTTCGTCTCCTACCTGCCTCAAGCTGGGCCAGAGTGTGTGGTTCTCCCAGGGGTGGTCGGATCCCAGGACTGAGGACCAGAGTCTACTCATAGCCTGGCCCTGGAGATGACAAGGGCCACCCAGGGCAGGGTGCCAGCCCCGGCGCAGTGCTAGGGTGGGGAAGACACACTGACCCATGGTGCTGTAAGGGCCTCAGCTGGGCTCAGCTGCTGGCCATGCTACCTCCAAGGGACAGGTAACAGCCTTAGATCCTCTGGCTCTCAGGAAGTGGCAGGGGGTCCCTGGACACCTCCAGGGTCTTGGAGGATGTCTCCTAAATTCCTGCCGGGTGATAGAGGTGCTTCTCACTTCTTCCTTCCCCAAGGCAAGGGGGCTGTTCTGAACCAGGCTGGGGGAACACGAGCAGTGGGTCCCTGGCCTGTAACCCGTTTGGAGAGTGGAGGTCCTGGGGGGCTCCCTGCCCTCCCCCTGCTGCCCTCCCCTCCCTGGGATGCTGGGGCACACACGGAGTCATTCCTGTAAGAACCAACCTGGCCTGTGTTAAACTCTTGTGCCTTGGAAATCCAGATCTTTAAAATTTTATATATTTATTAACATCGTCCTTGGACCCCAAAAAGTTGTGTGTGTGTTTCTTTTTCTCTTTCTGATTTATGGGAAGGGGATAATGAAGCCAGAGCTCGAAGGCTGAGGGCTGGGCTGTAGCAAGAGAACTGGGTGTGGGGGCACAGCTCACTGCGGCTGTCTCCTGTCCCTCCACCTTTCCACCCATGCCCTGCTGCGGCACTGCCAGGTGGGACAAAGGGTTGCCACTGGTTTCTTGGCTACTGAATCTCCTGCTTCCCTGAGGCCCAAGTTGCAGGACAACACTTTATTTCAGGTTAGTGCTTCAGGAGAAAAAAAATGTTTTGTGATTCAAATTTGTGAAATTCTCAACCTGTTTAAATGCAACTAGAGGCCAGTGGGGCAGAGTGGCTCATGCCTGTAATCCCAGCACTTTTGGAGGCAGGAGTTCCAGACCAGCCTGAGCAATATAGCAAGACCCTGTCTCAATGAAAAATAAAAAGAACATTAGTCAGGCGTGGTGTTGCACGCCTGTGGTCTCAGCTATTTAGGAGGCTGAAGTGAGAAGATCCCTTGAGCCCGGGAGTTTGAGGCTACACTGAGCTGTGATTGCGCCACGGCACTCCAGCCTGGGTGACAGAGCGTGACCCTGTCTCAAAAACAAAAAAGAGCAACAAGAGGGGCTCTCTAAAGGAATCTTAGCAACCACAGAACAAAGAGATCATCATTGAAAGCAAAATGACTACAACCACTTTTGCCTTCTAAGCAGTGGCAGAATTTGTGTCATGGAGTAAAAGAATCTACACCGCTGGGCACTGAGAAAAGGTGAAGCCAGCAAAAGGGCCTCCTGTCATTATACAGAGCCTACTCTTCCCCTTAAGGCCGAGGAGAAAATGGTTTGGAGACTCCTACCCCTGCGGGGGTGGGAACACAGAGAGGGCAGCCTCTCCATCTATCTTTGGCTGGGGGCTTTTTAGGATGCAGGTTGTCTAATATGTCTAAGGTTCAACTAAATTTGTGTTGCCATCTCCCCAAACATCTGGAAATGTCCACTCCCCAAATTAAGGGCTTTTTATGGGTCAGAATTTTTGCTTGTTTTGGTGGAAACTGAGAAAATGAAAGGATTCATGGGTGAAGATAGAGGAACAGCACCAAGGGCCCTCTTTCTATCACAGCCTCCGAAACATCCCTCACTTCCCATAGCAGCCCACTGGGAAAGGCCACATGGGAAGGGTTTTACCCCTTCCTGCCCTAAACTGTTTCCTCTTTGGAGTCTGGTGGGTGCAGGTGCCAGGGTGCCAGACTGCCTGTCTCTTCCCTGGAGGGGATTCTCCAGGCCGCTCTGACTTCAAGGCTGTATCCACACCTGCCCCTTGCTTGGCAGAGCCCTGCCGCAGTGACAGCCAGGTACCCAGAGTCTAGCCTATCAGCCCCGACTGGCTTCCAGAGCCCTTGCCCTGGTCTGCCAAGCTTCCTCAAGCCATAGCCAGGGGCCAGCACACCTGTCATTTTGGAGGAAGCCCCCTGAAGTTCCAGCATCTCCTTGCCCTTGGGGTCAGTAGGGACAGTGCTGCACAGAGTCCTCCTTACCCTCTTGTCCAAAGAGCCTGGGAAGTCCTCACCATGGCTGTCCTCTGTGTCCAGATGGCCTCCTTGAGGTTC